>NC_056750.1:37048161-37125661 GCF_019279795.1 Protopterus annectens
TTAACAGCTCAGAAAAAATGACAGTGCTTTGCAAAAAAAAAAAAAAAATGTCATCACAGTTTTCATGTTTACAACCCAAAAACATGTTTATACAATGAAAACTAGTAGAAAAAAACCACACAAAAATACAGAAAACAGTGAATGAATTAAACCAGTAATGAATAAAAGTGTACTGGTGTTTACATAAGGGTAAACCAGTATGGTAAATGAGCGAATTATACCATTGCTACATGGTAATAGCAGCATGAAAAATGTGTGTTTTGACCTCATGTTTAAATCACTGATGTGATGCAATAAATCTAATCAAAGCAGAGCTGATGTTGAAGTAGCTATATATATATATATATATATATATATATATATATATATATATATATATATATATATATATATATATATAAATCTCTGGTGTGATGCAATAAATCTAATCAAAGCAGAGTTGATGTTAAAGTAACTAAATATATATATATATATATATATATATATATATATGGTCTATATTATATCATTGAATGCTTAAAAAAGCAAATGATGAATAATCGAACCCATGTAAGCGAAAGCTTACAATCTCGAAAGCTCAAAACAGCAATTGTTTTCCAAGGGAAAAAAATCGCTGTTCCAAAAAAAAAACAAAGATAAAAAAACTGAAATAATACGTAACATGGAAGGCTTCGTACCCCACCCCCCCCGATGTGGGAGGCTGTGCCCCCACCCCCCTACTTAAATATATCAACTCCAAGATTGTACTACAGTGCCAAAAACGGCAAAGTAACAGTAGCGGCCAAGTGAATTATTTCCTTGGAAAGAATTCACTTAAAAGCCGCTTCGTTATTTTGCGTTTTCATTGTTTCAAGTTCAACTAAGATGCATTCAATATTATGCATTATCGGTCATCTGATAGTAACCCTACACGCACGCACACACACACACACACACACACACACACACACACACACACACACACACACACACACACACACACACACACACATACACCTTCATATGGGATGCATAACCATTAGAATATTAAAGAGCACAATTCCCTTTGAGGGTGATCCTCCTCATGTACATGCTAGACGTATTTCTGTGTCATATACAGTTAAAACTCATGTCAGTACTAACATTAATGGGATAGGTTTGATTCTTGCAAATAGAGCTTGTGGCTTCTAACCTATTCCTGTTTTCCCACTTGCTATATTGATGAAATGCACCCTATGCAGATATCCCGCAGTGTATGTACTATCTTTGCAAACTGTCATCTCAACTTAGCATGTTAATGGCACTCATGTGTCATGTGATCCCCACTGTTACAATGTTAATTTGTGTAACTGTTACATACTATAATATCATGCCTGCCTTTATTTACCTATATTTGCCCAGGAAGTGTGACCACCATTAATTATTCTGACATATGTATTGCAAAATTTTATTATTACAAATTTGTCTTTATGACATAAGCACATTCACATTGATTATTTTACTAGAATTTGAACATTTACCATCCCCATTTACATATTTCTGTATACATTTCTTTGATTTCTGTGCACATTGTCCTCAGTACACTTCTTCTGTCTGGTAACCCATCTACTGTAGTTACCCTTGCCATTTCTCCTCCCCTCTTACTTATTTCTGTACTGATGTGTTTGAACTATGTGCACATTACACTCAGTACACTTTCCCTGCCTGGTACAGCTTGCATTATTTCCCTTATGGAGCTTTTCATGCTGTCCGTGCGAGCACACAACAGGTTTGCCCATAGACACGCTTGCTTGTTTACTGGGTGCGTGCTCATGCTGCTTAATACATTTTCTTGGCTATCAGCGCTGTTGTTGGCCGTGAAAACCTACTTGTATTTGTGTTAGCATAATGAGCAGCGTGTACATGCGATTAGCACTGCTGCTCATCATGTTAACATGTAATCTCATCGTGCTAACATGTAATCATCATGTAAGCATGAGTGTTCATAAATTTCACAGCATAACTTTACATCCTATCTCCATATTAATAAAAACTAAGGTATAGTACTGCATGCTGACCTTTCTGTTTTATCATGTATCATGATCAAAATATATGTATTCTGAATTATATAATTCCCATAAATAATCCATAAGTGCTTTTGCCATATTTGTAATGTGCTTTTTTTGTCAAAAATCTTTATTGAATTTCATAATTAAAACATATATGACAGCAAAAGAAATGACATATGTCATCAATAACATGGCAACAATAAACAGTAAAACCTTGTATATACCTATATTTAAGTTACAACTAAGAAACTTTATACACAGGGGCCATAAAATAAATATCTGAACATACAAGTATTGATCATTCAATAGTATTTTACAAAAGTTAGAGGTTGTTATAAATGAAAATAGAAATGTGTGTACAAAAGTTATAACTATGGGAAAAATTGAACCCCAACTCTAAGGGGATACAGAATACAAATAGCCCCTAATGTGAAATGTGGTCAAATAATAACTCCAGTTTTTCAGGAATCATGGGTTTACTTTTTGACTGTATTAAGTATTTATGGGCTGTTAAGTATTTGGCTGGCAACTTTATGAATCCTTTCCAAGAAAGTTGAGACCTGTGCTTCCAGTTCAATGTAATATAAAGTTTAATCAAGGAAAAAAGAGTAACAAGTATATGTATTTGTAGCTTCATCAAGCCTGGAAGAGGGAAATGCAGCATTGCAAATCTCCAGGAAAGGGTGTTTTTTTGTAGCCCATTTTTGTAGTTTAATTTTAAGTGAACACCAAAGTTTATAGTAGCATTTACAACTCCAGAAAATATTTAAAGGATCTGCCTTTTGAGTATCACAAAAAGGGCAAAATGGGGGGGGGTTGGGGTAAAACTTATTTAAGACAGTTGGGATAAGATAAGAGTTATTCAAAATCATTAGTTGCATATAATGACATTCTTAAATGGGATTGAACTTGTAGATATCTGGATGGATTTAATTGTTTGGTTAAATGTGATCAATGAGTCCAAATCGGTCCAATAACTGGACATGAGATCTTAATTTTGATATCTAATTGACATAATGAGTTTATACATATTTGAAATCATTTTCTTCTTCATTGAGAAGAGGTTCCAAAGAATTTTACATGAGTTTGTCATTTTCATTAATAAAAAGTTTATCTAGAATCTTGGTAGTCAACTTTCTAATCTGTCTGAGAATAATGGAGTAATTTTTAGGAAGGCTAAGTGCTAGTCTCGTTTCTGTTAAAAAATGTTTTTTTGAAGGTATAAACGTTTAATAGAAATTTCTGTTTTAGAAGAGGGAAGTTGTTAAGACTGAGTAATTTATTATTGAGTTTGAGATTTGGGTTAAGGTGTAATAGTTGTAGGATGCTAAAAGCATTAGGTAAATTTAAGGTGTCAATGAGTTTTTGAAGAATGGTTATCTTATTCTTTAAGGATATATGTAACTTCATGATTTTAAGGCTCTCCTTGTTAAGGAAAGAAAAAGCCTTGGGAGTGAAGCCGAGATTTTAACATAATTATAATAAAGCTCTATCCAACCCGGTGTCCAAATCTTCATATTTGGGTTATAATCAGAAATAGCCATAGGTCTGCTAGAATTAATAATGTCATAATATAATTTGAAGTCTGGAAGGTGCAACCCTTCTTGATTCTTAGGACATATACGTTTTTTATAGGCAATTCTGACCGATTTAGGAGGCCATAAAAATGTGGACAGAGAAGAATGAAGTATCTTGAAAAATGTGTTGTGTATTATTATATTTGAAGCATTAAATACATATAAGAGTCTTGACAGGATGTTCATCTTAACAATAGCCACTTTTGAGAGAAATGGCAATTGAGTTTTATTCCATCTAAGGAGGTCCTGTTGGATTGCTTGCCAAAGTTTGGTAATGTTGCTTTGGTTAGATAGTTCTGATTCCTGATGAAAAGATATTCCTAAATATTTTAGAGAATGATGTAACTTAATACCCATTGGAAGGGGATATGCAAAGCATTGGTATGATGAATTAATTGTGAAGATTAAGGATTTCTCTAGGTATAATTTGTAATTATAGTGTTTAGAAAAGATATCTATGGAGTTCAATATTTTTGACAAGTCATAATTAGGAAGTGTAAAGTATAAATTTAAGTCATCAGCAAATGCTGAGAAAGCTATCTTATGTTATATAAGACTGGTATGTGGTGAAAGGTTTTCTGTGTAATAAATAAAAACAAAGCTTCATATATAGGTTAAATAGGTAAGGGGATAATCGGCATCCTTGTCTTGTTCCGTTCTTAATGGGAATCTGAGGTGAGGTAATCTTATTGATATATAATGTCGTAAAAGCATTGGAGTACAATGCATTAATATATTGGATGAAGGTATACCAAAATGAAATAGAACCAAAAAGAGAACTCTTAAGTTTAGTCTGTCAAAGGCCTTGGAGGCATCACTTACAAGGGAAAATAATGACGTTTGACTTCGGTTAGAATGTTTGATCATTGTGTCGAGTGTGAGCGTACTATCACAGGTCTGCCTATATTGTGTAAAGCCTGATTGATAGGAGGGATATAATACTAGAAATAATAGGTTTTAGTCTGTTAGCCATTATGAATGCAAAAATGTTAATATCCAGGTTAATCGGGGATATAGGTCTATAGTTCCAGGGATTTTTAGGGCCAGTGTGTTCTTTATGGATAAAAATTGCTTTGGAAGCATTAAAGTACCTATTTGTAATATTATTATCTTTTATTTATTATTTATTTCATTTTATTTACATTTGTTTACCGGGAAATTCTGACTGGACGCAGGTCCTTTTTCAGCGGATGCCCTAGGAGAAAAGCTCCACATCATGTACATGATAAATAGAGATACAAAGTTGCAGCAATAGTAAACAACATTACAGGTTGTTGGCTTTAATACAATAACAAGATATTGATTATCAATGGTATATACAGTAAATGTTGCAAGTTAAGATAGTTTCTTGTCGTTTATAATATTAGTAACAAAGTTGTCATACAAGATGTTAAAGTATGTAAAGATAACTAGCTAATTCTGACTGTGGTTAGTAGTGGCGGTAGTATAGTTGGGTTAAGAGTCTAGGTGGGGGGGTAAGGGTGCGGGTGTTAGCTAGGATTAGAACAAGGACAAAGCCAGTGCAAACGTAAGTGGAATTTGAGCGCAGTCTTGAAAAGGCTGCTGGAAGGTAGAGTAGTTATAGAGGGTGGAAGATTTTTATGAAGTTTAGATATGGTACATGGAAATATGGCTTCTCCTGTTTAGTTTTTAGGTTTGATAACAGTGAGTTGATTTTTGTTGCTTGATCTTAGGGGCCTAGTGGAGTGATAGGGTTGGAGAAGGGTTTGAAGGGAAGGGATGTTATGGGGGTGGTTAATAAGTTTATAAGCAAGTGTGAGTTGATTAAAGTGAAGGAGCTGAGGGAGTTCTAGCCAGTTTAGTTCTTTAAGGGAGATACAATGATGGCGGTAGGAGGTTCCAGTGGCAAATTTAACAATTTTGTTGGAATAAGCATCCAGCTTGTGTAGGTCTGTCTGTCTAAGGTTGGTAAATATGGGTGATGCATAGAGTAGGTGGAGATTAGCTGGGAATTGGCTATGGAGATTCTAGCCACCTTGGTTTGGAATTGGCGGCTTCGATATAATGCATCAAGTTTCTTGTGAACTTTTTTTATTGTGAGAGATATGTGGGTGTCAAATCTAAGTTTGTTGTCTATTTCCACACCAAGTAATTTTGTGTGTTCTGATGGAGAGATGATGGTATTGTCTTTGGTGATAATGTTAAAGTGGGGGTGTCTTGGGTGGCTTTGGAAGTTTGGAACAGGAGAAGTTTTGTCTTACTTGGGTTGAATAGGGGATGAGCATTGGATAGCCAGCTTTCTACAGAAGAAAATTATTCCTGTGTGATTTATTGTAGTTCTGGTAGAGTGGGGGCAGAGCAGATGACAGTAGAGTCATCTGCATAGTGTATAAGAGATGCTTGTGTGGTGGCAGTATGTAGGCTGTTAGTGAAAAGTGAGAATAGCAGAGGGCCAAGGATAGACCCTTAGGGAACTCCGAGAGTAACTGGGAGGTGAGGTGATAGGTTATTGTCCCAGATTACTGATTGCTGGCATCCATGTAGATAGCTGTGGAACCATTTGCAGGCTGATTGTGAGAAGGAGAGGTTGGGGAGAGTAGAGAGTAGTAGCTCATGAGATACCATGTCAAAGGCCTTTGAGAGATCTAGAAATACGGCAGTAGAGAAGAGGCCATTGTTTTTATGATGAAGTATAGTGTTGGTGAAGGAGAACAGAGTGGAGGTAGTACTATGATGTGTCCTGAAACCATGTTGGGTTTTGGAGAGGAGATTATTAGCTAGGAGGTAGTTGGAAACCTGGGCGTTAATGCATTTTTCAAGTATCTTCGAGAGAGGGGAGAGGATAGCAATGGGGAGGTAACTGGAGAGGTCGGTGGAGGGGGTGCCTTTGTGGAGGGGAATGATGTGGTATATTTTCCATATCAAGGGAATATAGCCTTCTGTTATGGAATGGTTGATTAGAATTGAAACTGGGTAGGCTAGTGTATCAGCTGCAATTTTCAAGTATTCAGAGGGGAGGTTGTCAGCTGCGTGTTTGGTGGGTTTAAGTTTTGACAATAGTCTTTTTATGTTGGAGGTTGGTACTGAGGTGAAGAAGAAAAGAGGAGTGGGGGGTTAGGGTTATGTGTTGGGGCTGTTGTAGGGAAGTGTTTGTTTAGAGATGTTATAGTTTCAGTGAAGTGTTTGTTGAAGGATTCAGCAATACTGCTGGAGGAGGGAGGAATGAACAGCTGGGGGGTTTCAACCTTCCCTGGGTGGAGGATAGTGTTAATAGTGGACCAGAATTGCTTAAGGTTGTGGCTGGTAGAGCTTAGGGTGGATTTATAGTAGAGGGATTTGTCTAATTGTATTTGCTTTTTGGCTTTACTGCACAGTTCAAGGAATGATTGCCTGTCTGAGTTATTTTTTCTTAGTCGCCAGTGTTCTCAGGCCTTATCTCTGTATTTCATTAGGGTTCTGGTGGTCTTTTGTAACCATGGGGCATGCCTGGATCTGACTTTGGCATTTCTTACAGGAGCGAGGGTGTTTAGGATGGAGAGGAAGGTACTGTTGAAGAAGTGGACAGCCTCATCTAGGTTGAGGTATTTTACTGGTGACCAGTTAATTGTTTGCAGGGAGGAGATGAAGGAGTTGGGGCTGAAGTTGGACTGGTTCCGTATTTGCCTGTGGATAATGGGCTTCAGACTGTTTGTGTGGAGCTGAATTAGGAAAGTGGGGGAGTGGTCACTAATACTGTCGGGTAAGTAGTCTGGTAGGTAAGAGTGAGGGGCTTTGTTGACTAGGATCCAGTCAAGTAAGGTATGATTGTTTGATCCCCATAGGAATGGGAATATAAATCAACAAATAATTGTATAATTAAATAAAACAAATACAATTTGTGAAATGCTATGATTGAAAGTCTGATAAAATTCTGCAGTGAACCCATGGAGCCTTATTTCATTTAAGGTGATTTATGGCTGATATTATTTCTTCTTGGGTAAACAGGAGATGAGAGGAAATCTTATTGGGTTTGATTAATGTTTAGGAATTTGAGTTGATTTAGAAAATTCTCTATCTCTTATCCCATTGATGCAGGTGTTTGATCACCATAGGAATGAGAATATAAATCAGCAAATAACTGGACTATCTTTTGACTGGAATAGTATGTTTTCCCCTGAAATAAGATTTCTATTATACTACAGGATGATTTTGTTTGATTTATCAGTCTTGCTAGGAACTTAGAGGGCATTTGAGACCATTCTGAGTAGTAGGGTATGGCTTTTATTTCTTGAAATGATAGCCAGTTTGCGTTTCTTTTTGGAGATGGTCTAGTTGTTTTTCAGCATCCTAATTATAATTTGTTTGCAATTCCATTTCTAGCTTACTGATTGTTTTTTTTTTAATTGAGGATTCCTTACCACTATATATATTTTTAAAATAAGTAGCTTTATTGATAAATATACCTCTAATCTGGACTTTAGTAGAGGTCCAAAGGATGTCAAATGGCAGGTGAGAATTCTCCTGTCCACATAAAAGTACATCTAGTAGATTATTAATTTCTTGTACAATATCCTCCTTTAACAATAGGTTCATAGCTTTATAGGTAGGTACTAGGCTATCTGCCCGAGGGCATTTATAAGCCTAGGCAGAGTGTGTTGGCATTCACCACCCCATTGATTAATTAACTGATCCTCTGTCAAGCAGAGCCAATGAAGTGATCACAGGGGTGTATTTTCTGTTACCCATCCACTCATCAAGGTTTCTCTTGAAGAGTGTTAGTAAGGGGCTCTGCCTGATGTAATTTGGAATTTTGTTCCAAAGCATGGGGAGTCTCTGTGACAGGAATCAATCCCTCCAGCATGTTCTATTTATTGTTGTGGCGAGGTTTAGCTCACTAGAGCACATGGCTTGCAGTGACTATGATTTCTTTAGGTGGAGCATGTCCATCAATTCTGAGTTGGACATGGCTTTGTAAGTCAGCAGAGATCACCTCTGAGTAAGTGATATGCCACTGAGTACAGCCGGAGTTTTTTCAGTCGGGCTGCATAGGACATATGTTTGAGACCAGTAATCCTCTTGGTGAGGTACTTTTGTGGTCTTTCCAGCTGTTGGAAGTGTCTTGTGAGGTACATCCCAAATGGGACATTGTACTCTATGATGGGTCTAATGAGTGACGAGTAGAGGGGTACTATAACCTCTTTTTTTCTAGAAACGAACCCTTTAGTAATTAGATGGGCCACATAGAAAGATTTCCTAACTACTTTGGCAATATGATTGTCAAAGGAGAAATTACTATCTACCTGGGTCCCCAGATCTCTTATTACCTCTTCTGTATTAAGGGGGCTGCCACGTATGTGGTAATTCGTGGGTTTTTTGTTTTGTTTTTCCCAAATGGGATGACTATGCATTTTTTGGCATTTAGCTTGAGGCCATGACTTTGACACCAGCTGTCCGTCTCAGTAAGGCCCTTTTGGAGGATGTCCGTGTCAGCTGGAGAGTCAATTATGGCTCCCAGTTTGCAGTCATCAGTGAACTTGGTTAGCCATAGTCCTCCTGTGTTTGCTTGTACTTCTGAGAAGTATATGCTGAACAGTAGGGGTCCCAGGACTGAGCCTTGCAGGAAACCACTTGTGACTGGTTTAGAGTCGGACCTGGAGCCCGCTATTCTTACTGTGTGAGTTCTGTCTGTAAGCCAGTTGGCAACCCATCTCATGACGTAGGGGTTTATGTTCAGGCTGGTGAGTTTTTCTGTAATAACCGAGTGGGGAATGGTATAGAAAGCCTTGGAGAGGTCAAGGTAGGCTGAGTGAACCACCTTTCCCTCATCTATGGCCTTGGTGACTGTCTCAAAGAAGTCAACCAGGTTTAGTAGGCATGATCTGCCCTTAACATAGCTGAACTGGGTCGGGTCAAGTGTTTGGAGGTTCACAATGTCTTTGTTAATGAGTTCCATGATGATGCTGTCCATAGCCTTGCAGACCAGGCTAGTCAGGCTTATGGGGCGATAGTTACCAGGGTCAATTGTGGTCCCCTCCTTTGTGGAGAGGAATAACCATTGCTGTGCACCATTCTATGGGCACATAGCCTGTGGAGAGGCTGAGGTTGAACAGCGTATTTTGGTGGGGGGTTAGTTCATTCTGTAGTTCATGCAAGACGCAGCCTGGGACACCATCTGGTCCCATTGACATTCTGGTTTTGGCTTTTGAAAGGACTGTTTTCACCTGTGTGTCTGTGATTTTTGGGACACTACACTTTTCCGGTATTGTTGTGGGCCCTTTTTGAGGTGAGAGTGGGGTGAAGTTTGCACTGAATCTATCTGCCAGGATGTTGGCAATATCAGTAGGTTCAGCATGTTTTGTGCTATTTTGCACTAGTTCAGTGCATAGCTGCGAGTTGCCACTTAGATTCTTAGCATAGCTAAAGAAGGCTTTGTGGTTATCTTTTGAATCCTTGGCTATTTTTCTTTCGAAGTTAGCCTTGGATGATTTCATGAGGGACCTTAGTTTCTCACTGATCAGGGATGTCTTTCCTTCTTGGGATTTGCTTTTTTTCTGAACTAGTTTCCTCCTTCTATTGTATAGCCTGTTTATGGCAGGGGTCCACCAAACTGGTTTCCTTCTCTTAGAGGAGTGAGTCTTGGTTTTGCTAGGGATGGCACGATCCATGCATCCTTGTAGGTGCTCATAGAGTGCATTTGTAAAGGTTTCTGCATATTGGGCAGCGTTATCCTTTAGCGTGGGGGCTGTGAAACTTACCACCTCTGTCTTAAGTAAGGTGAAGTTTGCTTTAGAAATTTTTTTTACTGTGGTTTCCTTAGTTGGGGGTTTGGCTATGGTTTAACTTCCAGCTGTATCCCCTATTCTTATATTAATCAATAATGAAATTGTTAATACTGTCATTTTTGAGTGATCAGAAAAGAATCTAGGTTCTGTTTGAAAATTAATAACCATATTTAGGAACACCTCAGAAATTAAGAAGAAATCTAGTCTTGACCACACCTTATAGCAATAAGAGTAAAAGGTGAATTTATCTTTTGGCAAATTTCCATTTTGAAAGTTATATGGATCAAATAAACTGAAATTATGTTTTAACTTTGAAATAGCTATAGTGGCCTGGATATCTTATGAACTCCTGGTATTTGTTCTGTCAAATGTGGTTTCTTGAATAGAATTCCAATCTCCCCTATAATAAAATAATAATTAGGGTACCAGGTTAAAACTTTATATAAGGACATAAAAATATTCTTGTTGTCTGTAACAAGGGGTATATATATTTAATAATAATACTGGTTTATCAAGGTGGGGCCTTATGGCTGTTATATAACAACATCTTCCTTCTGGATCTACATGATAATGTTGAATAACATCCTGAAAAGATTGTTTAATAATGATCGTTACTCCCACACTATTTGTTTTTTTTTAATTGTTTCAATCTGCTTTTTTCCCCCTTTTTCATGAGACCATTGCTCTGGAAGCATGTGTCTTTTAAACCAGAATAATATTCACTTTAGATTTAAAAGCTAAATGGAAGAATTAAAAAGAATAGCCATTTCTCAATTAGAGGGCCCAACCTACTTTCATTAGCCACCTCAAATATAAGATAATTTTAAGATACACTTTATATTCATTTCTTAACCTAATATTTCAATATGTTAAGCCTAATAACAATATGCAAAACAACATATTTAACATATCTACATAGTAGTCATGGTAACAAAACATAACCTCACAGATATTAACTCATGTCATATACTCTTTTGTAAAGAGTGATGCAATCTGACCAACTATAATTACTAGTACGAATTTAAAACTTTACTATGAACATTTAAACCAACATTATAGGTTATAAGTGAGATAAAAATAATCTCATAGTGGTACTGTACTTATTTATAAGATTAAATATCAAACCTGACATGTGGTGTCAGAATGTAATTGAACTCTTGTATTTAGTAAACAAATACATCCTTTATCCTACCCTGCTAGAATGTAATAAGTACAAATACATGATTCATACATCAGTCCCAGAGATATGGAGAGATCTGTGTTGTTATGATCATTAATCTGGACCATCTTTTGATAGCGAGTAATTTAGTAGATATTAGTCACTGGGCTTATAACCTAGATTTCAGTAATCCAGTACCTTACCTATATTTAAGGCTAGAGCCATAAAATAATAACTAATTATATTACAACAGTAAAGTTTCAACACTTACAATGCAAATACATAGCCTGTGGTAGAAATACCACCAATGTAATCTGTTTCAAGAACATACAAATTATATTTTATCAGGAAAAATATTAATAACTACAAAAAGGGCAGTTTCAAGTAGTAGTCTAATATATTCCCACCGTATAGACCATATAAAACTGTATAAATAGTAAGATATTATAATTCTTTTCAGCACAATCCTCAAGTCTGAGGACCAACTCTTATTAAACCTTAACAGGCATATTTAACAGCAAATCTAAACCTTATCCTGTAAGGTAAGCATTTCGAATAATAGGTGTGACACTTTTTCCAACTATTTACAAATGTAGTAAAATATTATACTAAAAATTCCATAAATAAGAGTACAAAAAATAAGTCTGAATTACTGTTCAAAGTCTGAAAATACCATTAAATGTTATGCAGAGCCCTCATGCTGTACAGGGAAATGACAAACCTTAGTATAGCTTCGGCTGAGTACTAAATCAAGATCCAGACTCTCAAACAGTAATCAAACTTTTTTCTCAGAATCGTCACTGATAATTCTGCTATGGAAGTTCCAAAAATAGGACCAGTTGAGTTAAATCAACTTACCCTGGAAAAGTATCTTTTCACATTCTTCCTAGGACTAGAAGGATCCCACTGACAATAAGTTGTCTGAATCTCGTTCCGGACTTTACAGCATCACATAGATAGGAATGCCCCAGCATGAATAATAAAGATGATCGTTCCCCTTTAGCTGAGAGAGGATCATTGAAGCAGGAAGTGAATTCAGCCATAGGATGGTTGAAACGTGCATGGAAGCAGCATCACGCACATCAAGCCTAAACACAACAGGACTCACTTGGAAGGCCCAAAGCATCTGAAAACCAAAACGTAATCTGCCTGCTAACATCAGACATGGAGAAAAGGAGAGATGATCTCAAACCAAGACATGAAAATGCAGGCCCAAATTTCTTTCAGCACTTAATGGACTCATCAGCAGCTAATTCTTTGAAAGAGTTTAGAAAGGCATTTCTAGCTTCTCTAAGTGTCGATACTGTATATGTCATACCGTTTGTTGAAAGCAGAGATCATTAGGGCATTCTGCTTGAAATTTTATTTTTTTCTGTATTAAATATGCGCAGAAGGGAGAAAGCTTCTGTCTTTCCTGCTTTACTTGCAAGGGTAGATCTTGAGGGAATAAGATTTTACTGCTGTTCCACATTAAATATTTCTTTTTTGGCAGCTGAAAGGATCTTAAGACATCTGGATAATTTGATATTTTGGCATAGACCTGTCTAGGGTTTTGTGTACTTCCAGATGATCGGAGTGCTCATTCAGCTCTTTCAATAGTTATTTGTTTTGCATCGACTGGATTGTCAAGCAGGGAGGTAAATAATTGTTGAATCGTCTCCATGAGACTAGGCTGTTGAATCCATTCAGGATACCGCTGATGATTATATTGTTACATCTGGATCTGGCTTCAAGGTCACTGATTTTGTGTTGCATCTTCCGTACAAGTTTAGCGTTGGAGTCCGTTTCCTTCTGCAGTGCATGTCAACTTTAATTTCATTTTCTAGAGCTCTTGCTTCTGTCTTTTCCATTCTGTTAGTGATTTGGTTAACGGTATCCCCAAAACATTGTAGCTGATCAGAGAGCTTTTGTATAGCACACTGAATTGGTTGCAGAGCTATTTTTAAGTCTTCGAGACTTGTGAGTTGTTCCGGTTTAGTTTTACCTTGTTGTTTCCCAGTTCTAGGTCTTTTAATAGAAACATCTTTTTCAGGTGATGCCACAGTTGAAATTTTCATTTTAGTGGGCTGAATGTCAATGTTGTCAGCTTCAATTGACATCTTTGAATTTCTTCTTTTTCCTTAGTGGTTGCTGTTAGGCATGGATCTCAGGCCCAATCTTGATTAATCCTGTTTTTAAGTTGAAGGACTTTATTTTTCTAATTTGTAGGTGTTTGTAATACTGATTATAGCAAAAAGGTTTTCTTATTTCTTTAGATTATACATGCTGTGTACCAAACTGGATAATTTTTTTGTAATCCCTGCAGGAGTTAAGGGATAATAGTGTCTATAGGACTTCAGCCATCTTGAATTCCTGTAATGTGCTTATGGTATCCTCTGAAGTATCATGTTACTAAAAGAAGCCAAGACCTAAACAGCATGTCTTACTTGGCCTGACCAAAAGCCCTGTCACTATATTTGATATCCTAGTAAGAAAAAGCAATCTCAAGGTCCCAAATGCCACTCAATGATACAAAAAAAAAGGAATGAATGAAACCAAATATTGAAGCAGCTATGGCAGAATGTTCACAGCCTCAAGCTGAGTCAAGTTATAAATCCACATAATTTTCACAGTCTCAAACCAGGTGAAGTTAGAAATCCACACGTCTTATTTCCAGATAAAATCCATTTATTGCAAGTAAGTCACAACAGGTAAACGCTTTCACAAACTTCTGTTTGCTTCATCAGTCCATAAACAAGCAGACTCAGCCCCCCCTTTTATACTTATGCAAATAGTCAAATTTCAAATGAACAAATCACAGTCAATCCTATACTCAAAGCACCTCCCCACCATCAAATTAAGCACTCACAATACAATATACATCTAAGATGCATATAAAATAAGCCTAAAATAACTTAGAATCAAAATAAAATAAAGTAGAGCTAACATCATAAAACTCAGTGATGTTAATTTATTTCATGTGTTCATTCTAGTGTTCATTTTAGCAGTCTTCTATATTTCAACTTGGAAACAATGGAAAGATAGTCATTCAAACCCTGTCCTATATGTGCCCCAAGTCTTAATATCCAGTCAAGCTCTCTCTCATCTGTTCTTGAGCTGATGAAACCCATCCTGACATCCTCTAACTATTTCTAGTACATTAAACTGAAAGTGATGTTCAACTCCACAAGATAAAATGTTTGGCAACAGCACTATAAGTTTGTTCTCTTTTCAAACAGTACACATGGTCCCTAATGCTCTCTCTCTCTCAGCCTTCTGTTGGTTTTACCCACATAGAATGCTCTGTAGAGAGCACACCAGGCTAAATACACTAACTTCATGCTGTTACAATCAGCCTCTATGTCAAAGATAAACTTCCTTCCTGTATCAGGATGTACAAATTCTACACCTTCAAAAATGACATTTCATACCTTTCCTAGTTCCTCCGACTGGCCTTTGTACCTTCATGCCTATACTACTTCTAGGGTAGCAGAACCTCTTTTTAAGAGATCTACTATTCTTATAAACTAAAGAGGGCTCTTCACCTACTAAACCTGCTCTCTCTCTATCGACATGTAAGACATGCCAATTATTCTCTAGTGTCCCCCTTAGTGCTCAATTATCACTCATATAAGTGAGTGACACTGCTACTTTGACACCTCATTTGTTGCTTAGTATTACAACTCCCCTTGTTTGAATAGTATGGCTTTGCCCTGTCCTTTCTAATATGTCTAGTATAATTACATGCCTCCACAATATCCTTACTACCATATCCTCTGCCTTCAAAGTCTCGTTTTAGTTGTTTTAATTCATTTTCAAAGTCTGTATCTCTATCTGTAAGTCTAGAGCATCTCATAATTTGCCCTTTCAGTATGTTGTGAAACACATGCTGAGGGTTCATACTTGTTCTATGCAAATACGTTGCCCTTTGGCAATTTTTTTTGAAAACGATTAGTATGTAGAAAATTCTGATTATCTATATTGACTCGTAAATTTCAGAAAACTACAACTAGTATTTAAGTGCTCAATAAACAATAGTAGATCGACCTCTTCACCCTTCCATAGAATGAAGAGGTCGTCCACAAAATGTCTATACAGACATAAAGATGTATTTGCCAAAGTATAGCCAAAAACAGTATTTGCTTCCCACTCAGCCATAACGATATTGGCGTAGCTATTGGCACAAGGTGTGCCCATAGCTATGTCAGACACCTGCAAAAAATACTCATTGTCAAAGACAAAGGCATTGCTCTCTAGCACTCTAGCACTAATTCTAAAAGATAACATATGAAGTCAACATGTCTCTCATCATATATTATGTGTCGCATCAAAAAATCTTTCACCATGGTAATCCCTTCACCATTAGGGATTATAGTGAATAATGACTTCACATCAAATATTGGCATTGTAGTCTTGTGATGTACACATGCCCCTTTAGTAGAATCAAACAGATCCTATAAAAAACTGTTTAATACCATTTAATATATACTCACATTTCATTAGTGCAGGTCTTATTTGTTTTTCAATATATATGGATAATGGCTCCGTCAACCAGCCATTGCCTGCCACTATTGGTCTAAATGGTGGCCTTAGCGGATCTTTATGTATTTTAGGTAAACCTTGAAATGTGGATACCAAAGGAAATTCAACCATAAAATATCTAAACGTGTCTCTTGTGATAAACAATTCATTCACACATGCAACTAATGCATTAATAAATTTTTCATGAATGACAGTGATGGCCTCTTTGTCTATACATTTATATACGTCAGGGTCAGAGAGCATTTCTTTCAAAGAAGAGAAATAAAAATCCCTGTCCATTACTACAATTAACCCGCCCTTATCAGCTAGGCGAATCACCACTGTCCCATCAGTTTCCAAGTTTTTTAGCGCTTGCTCTCATCATTTGATAAATTATCAAACCTATTACTCACATTCTTATTATTACTAAAACATTCATACACATGCTGCTCACATATTTTATAAAAAACGTCTAACGCTGGATGATACTGAGGATTAAACGTACTCGGCTTGGCATATTTAAACTCATTGCTACACTCTGTCATATCTTTAAATAATAGTTTCAGTTGCACATTATGCATAAACATTCTGAGGTCCATCAACACATCAGTTAAAACTGTAGAATGAGCAGGGATAAATGACAAACCTCTGCTCAATAAAATACATTCAGTCTCAGATAAATACCTGGTGGATATATTCCATATCAAGTCCTGTCCACAGTTTTCAACATTCTCTATCTAATATGTTCACCCCCTGGCTGTCCATTCTCCTTCTGTTTTCCCCTGAGCCTCTCCATTGTCTAATGATTGTTTCCTCTTCCTTATGGGCAAAGGAAGAGAAACAAAATGGCTCCTTGATGAGCACTGGAGCCTTCGGTCTGACCACATGACCCAGCTCTGTTGTTCTCCTCACCGTTAACGTACTCATACTCGTGCCTTCACCCGCCAATGGCATTGCATAAACAGATGCCTCCTGTGTATTAGGTGACTGAATAGGCTCAACCACTTGGCTTGTTGTTATAGTAACCGGGCTGTTGTTATTGTTGCTAGCCCCTGTCGCCTGTGCCCTTTGCATTGGTTTCACTGTAGGTTTATTCCCCTCAGCATGTATACAAGCTCGAGGCCATGTAAAAACATGACCTGCCTGAAAATCGCGAGTGTCCATTTGTATCTTATTTCTTTTCTGTTGTATCAGCCTGGTCTCATAAAATTGAATCTGCTCCATAACAGATAGTACTCGGGCATCTTTTTCAGCATCACCAACTAGGCTACAAATAATATCATAATGCCCTTGTATTTTATTTGATAGTTGTTCTTCTACTGGACGAAAGTAGTCTATTAATAGACACATATAGGCATGACTAGTGTCTAAATTGATTTTCTTCCACTTAGCCAACAACTCTGGGTGAGAATATACATATGTAGGCATAGAAAAGACCCTCAACCCCTGCAGAACAATATTCAGGGCATTGCAAGCTTCAAAATTCATGCGTTGATATTGTAGCCATTTCAGTTGATATAAATCATCTTCTATAACTCGTAGGGTCTCTTGAAGGTGCCCTAAATCAGTCACACTCATAATCAATTCTGATTCAGATGTTATAACATTGTCAAGTAAAAGCGGGTTGCTAGCAACATATATGCATTTATTTATATAGTCTCTTTTACTTCCTAAGGTATTCTCCAAGGATCCATTATTAAACATATTCAAAGCAACATTACCTTCTGCCATATCTTGGGTTGAGACACAAATAACACAGTAAGAAAAAAACAAACCTCAAGGTCCCAACTGCCACTTAATGATACAAAAAAAAAAAAAAAAAAAAGGAATGAATGTAACCAAATATCAAATCAGCTATGACAGAATGTTCACAGGCTCAAGCTAATTCAAGTTATAAATCCACAGAATGTTCACAGTCTCAAACCAGGTGAAGTTATAAATCCACATGTCTTATTTCCAGATAAAATCCCTTTATTGTAAGTAAGTTATAACAGGTAAATGCTTTCACAAACTTCTCTTTGCTTCATCAGTCCATAAACAAGCAGACTCAGCCCCCCCCCTTTTATACTTATGCAAATAGTCAAATTTCAAATGAACAAATCACAGTCAATCCTATACTCAAAGCACTTCCCCACCATTAAATTAAAGCACTCACAATACAATATACATCTAAGATGCATATAAAATAAGCCTAAAATAACTTAGAATCAAAATAAAATAAAGTAGAGCTAACATCATAGATCTCAGTGATGTTAATTTATTTCATGTGTTCATTCTAGTGTTCATTTTAGCAGTCTCCTATTCTTCAACTTGGAGACAATGGAAAGATGGTCATTCAAACCCTGTCTTATATGCGCCTCCAGTCATTGTATGTGGGCACATATAGGACAGGGTTTGAATGACCATTTTTCCATTATGTGGTTAAAACCAACAGAAGGCTAAGAGAGTGCATTACTACCATATGTACTGTTTGAAAAGAAAGCAAACTTATAGTGCTGTTGCCAAACATATTTTATCTTGTGGAGTTGAACATCACTTTCAGTTTAATGTACTAGAAATAGTTAAAGAGGATGTCAGGATGGATGACATCAGTTCAAGAACAGATGAGAGAGAGCTTGACTGGATAATAAGACTTGGGGCACATATAGGACAGGGTTTGAATGACCATCTTTCCATTGTCTCCAAGTTGAAGAATAGGAGACTGCTAAAATGAACACTAGAATGAACACATGAAATAAATTAACATCACTGAGATCTATGATGTTAGCTCTACTTTATTTTATTTTGATTCTAAGTTATTTTAGGCTTATTTTATATGCATCTTAGATGTATATTGTATTGTGAGTGCTTTAATTTGATAGTGTGGAGGTGCTTTGAGTATAGGATTGACTGTGATTTGTTCATTTGAAATTTGACTATTTGCATGAGTATAAAAGGGGGTGGCTGAGTCTGCTTGTATGGATTGATAAAGCAAACAGAAGTTTGTGAAAGTGTTTACCTGTTATAACTTACTTGCAATAAAGGGATTTTATCTAGAAATAAGATGTGTGGATTTATAACTTCACCTGGTTTGAGACTGAACATTCTGTAGATTTATAACTTGACTTTGCTTGAGACTGTGAACATTCTGTGGATTTATAACTTGACTCAGCTTGAGACTGTGAACATTCTGCCATAGCTGCTTTGGTATTTATCTGCATTCATACTTGACATCCTATAGACTGCTAAGAGGTGACCAGTGTCTGGTATATAAGGTGTGACACCCCTGCACTGGCCCAGTAATCAAGGAGCCTCAATCCTCACCACTGGCAACAGTGAGGGATGTACACAATGGGAGAATGACAAGTATGCACACACAGTAAAATACAATTTCCCTTAAGAGCACACAGAGATCACAGTCAGTCTGGGGCTGGTTTCTGCCTTTTTCTCCAGATCCCCAATAAGACCCCACTGGCACAGCTATAGGGTTAAAATCTCAGCTGAGTGATCAAGCCAAAACCTCCAGCACTCTCTCTGTCCAACCAGTACTTTGTGTCCCTGCCCAAGTAGCTCACCCCCCCCCCACACACACACACACACACTTTTGAGATTTGATTAATATACAAACACACAGACACTCCTGGGGAAGGTTGGCACAGGTTTACTAACTATGTCCCCCTTCTGCCCAGACTATAAGGTAGTTATCACTGCCAGCAACCACTACTTATCAGCTACTCTAAGGCCCTTATAAAGGGTGCCCAAACCTACTGTGTAATGTTAATATTATACAAATGGTAAGTGTGTCCAAGACCAAGGCTATTTAGGAGTAGCCTGTACAGTTTCACCGAATACATATGTAAGTACTCTAAGAGCTTAAATATCTCTAAACAAACCAGTGACAAAAGGTTTAAATATATTTAATAATAAATAATAAAAGAACAAGACAATACTCAAACAATACAGTAACTACACATTTCAGAATCACAGGAAATATTTTAAAACAACATTGCAGGACAGTCTCAAATAAATACAGAAAACATCTAAACCAAGCTTTACTGTATTTTTATCTATATCTAAAAAAAATTACTGTACATTAGACTTACTTACATAGCACGACACAGGCAGAAGTGCTGAAATGGATGTTTCTGAGTCCAAGATTAGATACAAAATGCACAGACTTTCTCTGAGAGAGTTCTTAAATTAATAATCAACATTACTGCTGGGTTAGCTCAGATGACATCACTCTGTCACCTGACTTCAATTCCAAGGCTAAACATATACTTAGAATTTAACACCTCTGTGTCAAAAATACAGATCTCTCAGAAGTGTGCAGCTGCTAGGAAGTCATAGAGCAATAAAAACACTTTTGTATTTGAAACCTAGTAATTATTTCTGTTTCAAGACAATAGGAAGACCTTTAGCTCTAAACATTGTGTCTGTTTCACTGAAACTGTGAGATAACACAATAGTAAAACAAGTTCAACTTATTTTCCTTGAAGTTTTGTAAGTTAACTCTGTGTGTTCCAGCGTCTACTATTAAAACATACATTTGCACAGGTATATAGTTTATATACATTTCTGTACTTTTCCAGTAGGGTACACTGTGATTACATTCTTGACACTCAGTACATAACATACAGTTCTCTTACATTTGTAAGACAAGCATATGAATCATATTAATATTAACAAATGACATATGATTATTTACAAAATTCTAGATAGCTGGGCTGGAGGTGTCACACAAGGTATCCTCTGACCCAATACAGATAGATTTACTGCACATCAGCTAGTCAAATGGCATCAGGAATACTCTGTCATTGGATCCAAACCTCTTATGCAACATCAGCAGAATAGTTTGGAGGGAGAGGTATATCTCTCAGAGGATACCCTGCTCTAGAAAAGACTCCCTATCCACATAAAACAAAGTTCATCCCTGTCCATATTCAAGCACAACTTAGATCTATGGATGGGAAACAGAAAATTTACCTCAGGACTGCCCCCTGTACTACTAATAGCTCCTAAATAGGACCCCAGGATGAGTGAGGCCAATCTCTACTGAAATGGGATAGGTTAATTCAAACACAAAAAGGGAAATTCACTAGGCTTTAAGTAGCCACAAAGTAGCCACATAGGCAGTTAGCCTAGTCCTTACCTATGAACCTATAAATAAATAGCATTATCCTACTAAAGCATTAATCTTAATACCAGTATATTAAAATACATTAAGTATCAAATGAGAGTTTACCTTCCATAGCAGCCAATAATATTTTGAGCTATGATAACATGGTTAATCTTATAAATGGTGGGATTAATAAACATCATTTACTCAGCTGTGTAATGGCCAAATAGCATAAATGAATTCTCATAATGATGCCAGAAGCTGACTAATAATGTAATAGGAGGCACCTTGCATGATGGAGATAAACTAATGAAACACTGCTCTGGGGAAAACATCACAGGTCATATAAAGGGTAGCATTGTGCGATGATCACATGACCTACAGAGACCAATAGTGTGCCTGTAACATGCTCACTATGATGTGCATTCACATACACTATGACATGCTGCTATAAACACAGCTGGGAGTCTTAATAAGGGCTTCATAGCAAAGTCCATACCCATTTATTCATATAAATGGGAAGGAAGTGGATGTATGAGATAGTCGGGAAGGGGAATGTGACCAGAGGAAACACAAAACAGCAAGACAAAGGAAGCCAAGATAGGAAAGAGAAGCTGTGGTACATTCTCTGCCTGAGACAGCTGCCCATTTTTTTTATTTTTGGAGAAGCGTAGAATGGTGGGAAAGAAAAAGAAAATATATGGTAGCAGGAGCAGACAAACAAACACAAAACCCAGGCAAAGACAAACTGGGGGAGGGGCTAACACAAATGGTGGAGAGACACAGATACACAAATGACTTTTCGTGTTGTGGGGACTGGAAAGCAAACTAAGGGGAGAAGTGAAACATAAGGAAGATGAACACTATGACCAGGGATAGGATGTGGTGACAGATGTCTGTCATGCTGCCTGGTGTCGTACTTAGCCAAAGATGAGTCACCTCTGTGACTACCCTACTGGCTGAGCCCGGCTACTGGTGGTCTGATGGGTAGGACCAGGCAGTGGTGTAACTCTGCCAATCACAGAAGAACATGCTCCAGGCAGCCAATGTGGTTGTTAAGCCATTTGTCCACTAATGTAGTGACTACATCCATCGGCTCTTGTCAGATTACATGGCATAACTCTCCAGTGGTATTCCTTAAGAGACAGTCTGCACTCTGCCCACTGGTAACAGACCACCAGAGGTCACCATACCCTCCAGTTTACCTTTGGGTGGATGACCAATGTCACCTTGCAGAGAAGTAGCCTTGCAGGCAGGTGGACACCCAGTGGAGGATGGCAGGGAAGGTCAGTTGTGAGCTGACTGCTGCCATACCACAACCAGCTGTGCCTGGCACTGCACAAAATAGCAACATAAACACAGAGAAACAGTAGAAAACCAACAACATAATATAAGAAAGGATGGTGCCAACACAGAGAAACAGGAGAAAAACAACAACGTAATATAAGAAAGGATGGTGCCAAAGAAAGAGGCAAAGCAGACAAAAAAAATAGCAACACAGTGTAACTCTTCCTGGCATAAAAGCATCTGAAAGACTGAAATGTTGTTTCATATGCAAAGTCAATATATAAAATACAGCTGCCAGACAAAAGGTTCTAATGCAGGCAGTCTGCCATGACATCCAGGATGGCATGGTGATAAAGTAGTCCCGCCCCCAGGCAGTGTGCCATGACAGTCAGGATGGCATGGTGATAAAGTAGTCCCACCCCCAGGCAGTGTGCCATGACAGTCAGGATGGCATGGTGATAAAATAGACCCACCCCAGGCAGTGTAGCATGACCATCAGGATGGCATGGTGATAAAATAACCATCCCCCCATGTCTATGTAAGGAGAAAAGTGCATGTGGTGCAAGGTGTGACAGCATGGGTCAAGGATGGTGGACACCATACATCTCAACCTGTCACTGCAATAAATCTGGACAAAGCCAGAAACAATTAGGATCAAAAGCTCAAAAATAGGCACAGATTTTAAATCTTGCACTTATAAACTTAAAAAGCTGCTAGAATGACAGATTTTTCATTATTATATATTTTCTGAAGGATATGGAGTCTAAAACTCAGTTGTCTGTCATTATTTACTATTGCTTAGTGAGTTCACTTCTCAATGCTGAGCCAGAAAACCACAAATTTTATGAGGAACAGACCAAAAATAGACAGGAAATTTATAAAAATATTTGATATTGAAGATGTCAATTCAGTAGTAGTTGTTCAGAGTGAATTTACATATTATTCCCCAAGGTATAAAAACTTGGCTAGGCTATACAGAACTTTTATTTCATATGAACTTAAGCATTTAATTGAAAGTTTTGATATGCATCCAATAACTATTTCAGAGCACATCCCAATAATAACTAAAATAAAAATGCAGGGTAATGAAATAAAAATGAGACAATGACACTTTCCCAACCATCTGTTGAAAAGAGAGAAATTTAAGGAATGGATAGTGGAAATTATTCAGGAGCTATTAGAAACAATAGAAATTTCTTCTGAAAATATAGCTAGGGAGTGGGATAAAATTAAAGTGGAGTTTAAAAGTAGAGAGGAAATGAAAGAAAGAGAGATATGGTTAAGAAGTAACAAGAATTATTTAGAGGGGAATAGGGGGAATCTCACAGAACAAGAAGACGAGCAACTGCAGAGTGCTTAATAGAAAATAAAGGATTACATCAATAATATGCATGAGTATAGAAAGACTGCTGTTAAGCAACTGGTTTTTGATAATAATGCCAGAGCACAGAAACCTTTAGAGCAACAACTCAGGCAACAAAAAGTAGAAAGGGTTGTCACCAAGCTTAGGGAGCCTATAACAAGGAAGATAACAAGAGAGCCTGCACAGGTGCTAGGAATCTTTCAGACATTTTATGAAATTCTGTATAAAGCAGAGAAATGTGGAAATCAAGAAACGGTACAAATGGAAACGTTTATGGAAGAATTAAATATGTCAAAGTTAGAGGTAGATGAGGCTCTATTACTAACGGTCAGGACAGGAAAGGATGAGATAAAAATGGTGATTAATAACAAATCTGCAGGAAATTCTCTAGGAATAGATGGCATTCCTGTGGAAGTTTGGAAGCTAGCGGTGAGCAAAACTGATATGGATCTGTAAAGTTTGGTTTAACAGTATTTTAAGAAGAGGAGAAGCACCAACATCCTGTAAGGAAGCAGTGGTACCTGTAATACTTAAAGAGGGTAAAGATCCATCAGATCCAGCCTCATACAGATCCATTTCAATCCTAAACCATGATTATAAATTGTTTATATATATAATGGCTAAAGGAATGGCAAAGATGATGTCAGCATTTATATATATGGATCATTGTGGTTTCATCGAGGGGAGGCAAACATCTGACAACATTAACAGAACATTGATGATCCAGACAGAAGCTGAATGTTGTTGGTAGGTTTTGATGCAGAGAAAGCATTTGACAGAGTAAGCTGGGAGTTTATGAGTAGGGCAATGGAAGCATTTGCATTCCCTGATAAAATAAGATTTATAAGGAGAATATATGAGGGACTTGAAGTGAAAATTAAAGAGGGTGGATTCCTCTCAGATATTTTCTGTTTGAGCAGAAGAATCAGGCAGTGGTGTCCTCTTTCCACTTTGTTGTTTGCACTATATTTAGAACCACTGGCAAAGAAAATTAGAGACTCAGAAATTTAAGGATATAATTGGCATGGTAGTCAAGAAAAGTTGGCAGTATTTCCAGACAATAATATTTTAAACCAAATAAAACCAGAAAAGGACATTTCATTGTTATGGAATATTTTGAGCCAGTTTCGTATCTTTTCAGGATACAAAATTAAGTAAGCTAAAACAAAGGCAAGAGGTGTAAATTATGTACCCACATATGAATTGGTTCAGCAATATCCATATTAATGGGGACATGACAAAATTAAGTGTTTAGGAGTATGGATTAAAAAAGATTCTGGTGTGGCAGCTATGGATATGTGGAAAGAAACTAAACAAAAGATAACTCAAAAACTGAGAAACTGGAAGCTTTATTATATGGATATGGATAGCAAGATACAAGCAGTTAAAATGTTTTTAGTCCCTGTAGTTTTATACACAGGTCAGGCATATTTTATCAACCAGAGGAGAAGTTGTGGATAGCAATTAATAAAGAGCTGAAGGATTTTATCTGGGAGGGACATACAAGGAGGTGGCAGATCTGGTACACAAGGCAGTGGTCTCTAGGGCAACATGTGTGTGATGCCACAGGGACATAGGTATAAATGACCAAACACTGACATAACCCCAGGCCAAATACAGCAGTTGGCAGTCATATAATATGCAATATGCTAGCCACCATTAAATGACATAGTGTGCCCCACTGATGCATGCTCAGTTTTAGTCAGATATAACTGGCACTGCAGGAGTCTTGAAAGGGAAAGTGCATACATAATGCTGGACAGGCAGAGCAGTTGGCCTTGTATGGATGGTCTATGACAATGGTCATTCATCTGTGATATAGCCAATGACACATGGCATGCTGAAGGGACTCCCATAGGCTTGCCAGTGATCACTACCTGACAATCCCCAAAGTCAGGACAGACAGGAGTACACATCAGCTGAAACGTACATTGCATATGAGTCAAGAGGTGTATTATACCAGTAGGAAAGATTTCCACTAATATCACACTCTAACAATGGAGAATTCTACAAGTGTCTACAATGCATGCAAGTATAATTGTCACTGATGTATACACATTCCTGCATCAGGAAGTTTTTCCACATGCCTTTGAAATGTCACCCTGTTCTTCTCAATCACTGCAGCACATGAAAAAACGTCATGAAAAGGAAAATGTTTGTTTGTGTCTTTCGGCTTTTCCCGGTTAGGGGTCGCCACAGCGGAACTCCGGTCCACTAATGATTGGCAGTAGATTTTTACATGCTGGCTTGCCGGGCCTAACGCACAACCTTCAACAAAGGAACGCCCATTCACACATGTCGCTACACAGGAGACGCTCTAACTGAGAATCGAACGGGCAACGTCTAACTGTGAGGTGACAACGCTACCGCAGCACCACCACCGCAGTTACTAATGAAAAGGAAAATGTCCATGTGATAAATGTCCTGAGTAAGGCTGAGCAGTTAAAATTATAGGAGAATTCACCTGCCATGAGTAGTTACAGAAGGACTCTGGAGCATGTCCCCCAACCTTCTGTTCACATCATCATCAGTATCATCACCCCCCTTTTCTCATTTTCTACATTGGGATAGGGGGGCTATCACCATCTCCCTCTCTCTCTCTTTGACATTCATACCTGGCTTTTGCAGGAATTCTCTTGCACAATTCACCCACCTCTTTACTGGATGCCCTCATTTCCTCTTGCCTTCTCTTCCCAGTGTCCCTGTACTCACACACTACAGAAGCATGCTGTTCAACGAAACAGAAGGAGTGGAAACTGCAGATTACTGGCCAGGGAGGATGCCCTGATCTACAGCCATTGTCCTGAATCTACAAGGGTGGGTGACATGGGAAGAATGTGTGGGGAACGGTGCTGCTACTTTACTGCTGTTCTAAGAGAGAGTTACCCTTCATTTGGCTGCTGAGAGGGGATGAGGGACAGAAGAGGCTTTGTCATTATGCTTTGCTCTTTATTTATAGAGTGCTTACAGATTGCAGAGGGCTGTACCTTTGATTAAGTCAGGGACCAGCGGCCATATGCAGCGAAGAATTAACTTCTTGATTGTGTCTGTTTTTCATGGGGTTCCAATGGCAGTTATATGCACGAAGGTGAACTACATCTGAAACATGCACTGTTTGGAGCTTGGGAGGTTCATAATGACATTAGCCTTTTGCAAACTACCCAGAAGCTACCTCAGTAGTTCACCTGGCATAATCCAGTATACAGGCTTGCACCTGTCACCCCTGGGATTCCGGATATTGGCTAAGGCTCTTGCCACCCCCATAGTGCCTTTTTTAGGCAAGGCTCAAATTCTAAACCTACCACCCTAGAAAACAAAAATGGGAAGAAACTGAGGGTAATGCTGCTCAATGCCAGAAGTCTAAATCTCAAAATGCACGCACTCGAGGCCCTTCTCAGTATGGAGAACATCGATGTCTGTGCTGTAACTGAAACCTGGTTCAAGGCTCCTGAGAGCACCCCGGCACTATTAGGTTTTACCTCATATCATGCGTTCCGGCCCCAAAACCTGGACCACACCACAAAAGGAGGGGGTGTATCCATATTCATAAAGGATACCCACACCTCCAGGTTGGTGGCAACGCACGAAGCTTCGAAAACCATCCAGGTGCAACTAACCATAGGCAAAACTGCTCTACAAATTGGAGCATGCTACAGGCCACCCTCTCAAACTCAGGAACCCCACACAGCCTTCCTGAAGACACTGGAGGGTATAAATGTATCTCCAAACACCATCATATTGGGTGACTTCAACTACCCGAATATAGACTGGGAACATT
Organism: Protopterus annectens; assembly: GCF_019279795.1. Lineage (NCBI taxonomy): Eukaryota > Metazoa > Chordata > Ceratodontiformes > Protopteridae > Protopterus > Protopterus annectens. The sequence goes on from NC_056750.1 coordinate 37,075,673, forward strand.
ACTCAAACCCTAACTTTCTAGCCCAACGGTTCCTGGAGTTCATAAATTCAAATGCCATGGAACAGCTAGTCACTGTTCCCACGAGAGGAGAAAATATACTAGATCTCATTATCACAAACATGGGGACAAAATGCTCCACACCGGAAGTATATCCCTCTTTGGTGAGATCTGATCATAAACTAATCTCACTGGAAATCCACATCCTGCCCCCACCCCAAACAAAAAAGACCACAGTGAAGAACTTCTCTAAAGCAAACTTCACATTACTCAAGACTGGTGTGGTATCCTTCAAGGCCCCTGAGACAGTGGAAACCACAACCCAAGCTGCGGAAGCCCTTACAAATGCCTTCTATGAACACCTCCAGGACTGCATGGATCAGGCAATCCCAAATAAAACCAAGACTCTTTCCACAAAGGGCAAACGTCCAGTCTGGTGGACCCCAGCCATTAACAAACTTTACAATAAGAGGAGAAAGCTATTACATGATAGAACAAAATCCATAAAAGGGAAGTCAGCCCTGATCATTATTAGTAAAAAAATACGAGCACTCATAAATTCAACTAAGGCCAATTTTGAGAGAAAAATTGCCATGGATTCAAAGGACAATCATAAGGCCTTTTTCAGCTATGTTAGGAACCTGGGTGGAAACTCCCAGATATGCTCAGAATTAGTCCAAAATGATACAAAAATCACTGAACCCACAGACATTGCCAACATACTGGCAGACAGGTTCAGTGCAAACTTCACCCCCCTCCCCTAAAGGAGAGATAACTATCCCAGCAGAGTGTAGCCTCCCAGACATCTCAAATGCGCAGGTGAAAGCTGCTCTCTCTAAAGCTAAAAACACAGCATCAATGGGACCGGATGGTGTCCCCGACTGTGTGCTACACGAGCTAAATGAGGAATTAAACCCGCACATAAGGCAGCTGTTTAATCTCAGCCTTGCCACAGGATACGTGCCCAAGGAGTGGCATACGGCAACTGTGGTCCCACTCCACAAAGGCGGTGCCTCTACGGACCCTGGTAATTACCGCCCCATAAGCTTAACAAGTCTAGTCTGCAAAGCTATGGAGAGGATCATAATGGAGCTCATAAACAAAGATATAGGGGACTTGCAGACATTGGACCTGACCCAGTTTGGCTTCATCAAGGGCAGATCATGCCTTTTGAACTTGGTCGACTTCTTCGAAACAGTCACCAAGGCCATTGATGAGGGAAGGCAGTCCATACAGCCTACCTTGACCTTGCAAAGGCCTTCGACACAATACCCCACTCGGGTATTGTAGAAAAACTTACCAGCTTAAATGTAAACCCATATGTCACAAGATGGGTTGCAAACTGGCTTAAGGACAGAACCCACAGGGTTAGAGTTGCTGGCGCTATGTCAGACTCCAAGCCAGTCACAAGTGGTGTCCCACAGGGCTCGGTCCTTGGCCCCTATTGTTCGGCATCTACTTCTCAGAAGTACAGGCCAACATGGGAGGACTTTGGCTGACAAAGTTTGCAGGCGACTGCAAACTGGGCGCCATAGTGGAAAGTGCATCAGACACGGATATCCTTCAGAAGGGACTCACGGAAACAGATAGCTGGTGCCAGAGCCATGGCCTGAAGTTAAACGCCAAAAATGTATAGTCATACCCTTTGGGAAAAACAAGGTAACCCCAAGCTACCATATAGGTGGCAATCCACTAAGCACAGAAGAGGTTATCAGGGACCTGGGGACCCAGGTTGACAGTGGCCTTTCTTTTGACACTCACGTTGCTAAAGTGGTTAGAAAGACCTTCTACATTGCCCACCTGATCATGAAGGGATTCACATCCAGATCTAGTGAGGTCATTGTTCCCCTGTACTCTTCACTTATCAGACCAATGATCGAGTACAATGCCCCATTCGGGATGTATCTCACCCGACATCTGCAGCAATTGGAGAGACCCCAAAAGTTCCTCACCAAAAGGATAAAGGGACTCCAAAATCTGTCATATGCTGCCAGATTGAAGAAACTCCAGCTCTATTCAGTTGCATACCGTCTGCTCAGAGGTGACATGTGCCTGACATACAAGGCCATGTCCAACCCGGAATTAATGGACATGCTCCACCTCAAAAAATCCAAATCCACCAAAACCACTAGAGCAAGCGACTTAAACCTTAGCACGGATATAAATAGGACGTGCTGGAGGGATAGATTTATCACTCAGAGACTCCCTATGCTGTGGAATAAAATCCCGATCCATGTGAGGCAGAGCACCTCGCTGGCTCTGTTCAAGAGAAATCTTGACCTGTGGATGGGAGATCGTAGGTTTATCCCGGGAATCATCTCTGTGTCACTGCTGGACAGAGGCACAACAAACTAATGGGCACAGTATGTTTTCATATAAGGGGTGGCGTAAGCCACAAAAATTTGGGCTAGGCTTATAAATGCCTTAGGGCAGATAGCCTAGTATAAACCTATGAACCTATGAACAATGCAGTGGACATAAACATGCATTTATGTTGGAAATCTTAAAAAGCCAGAGTGAACACAACACTGGGCAATGTCTTTGGGGGGGGTGCAGAAACATGCAGACAGGTACATAGTTAACACATGCTGCAGAAGGGAGTGGACAGGGTATAGGTGGAGTAGATATCCACATGTGTGGTGAAGGACAAACACAGGGTGGTGTGGGGGCAGGTAGGACAAACCACATCTAATGATGCAGTGCTATCCAAATACATTGCCATGGCAGGTTTATCCAGCACTCACTGGACAATGTGATGTGGTGGTGACGATACACCAGTGGCCTGCTCAAGACAACTGCCCCACAGCAGTGACTTGTGGAGCTGGCCTTTGTCTCTGGGTTGATCAGGTGACACACAGTCTGTGCTCATTCTGAAAAGTGGGGTGGAGTCTGTATTCTGAAAATAGCAGATATGCATGTGTTCAGATTTCCAAACCATGATGGCTCCTAAGGAGAGAAACAAATGGAGAAGTTCCCCCAGGCAGAGATGGACATCCTGCTGCAGGGCAGCCAATGGATCATCCAAGCTGCCAAAAACCTGCCTTCTGCAAACATGTACTGTAGAACCTTTGCTGATGTAAATGTTGTCTGTGGCCAAAACAAAAATGCACAAGTGTGTTATAGGTTCACCAACATGCTCCATCATGCCTACAACAAGGCTACTACCCTTAGACAGGAGATGATAGCTATGGGGAATCCATCTTCATAGACAGTACTCATCGACACATAGGAGTTGCTTGCATCTGTATGGGGTGACATACCACTCTATTGTATCCATCAATGGACTTCACATTGGAGCAGAACTTTACCCACCATCATGGGGTGGTAAGGGTGACTGATGCCCTAACTGAGTATGCCTTAGCTATGTTTCATACAGTGCAGATGTTGTGTTGTAAGCATTAACTCACATGTGTTGAATATGGTCCTATCATCCTTAACAGGCACTTCAAGGCTTCAGCTACCACAAGACTCTGTGCAAGGTATGTGAACTTAATTGTTAGATGCTGTAATACTGCACAGTTGTTGCAGAACTGAAAAATATAATCATCACAGAGTAGTCCTGATACACTAGATTCTTTCTAGCTGTTTTTGCAGGTGACTCAGTGTAAGCATGCTTGATGCTGGGGAAACATCTAAGATTGAAGGTGATGATCACAAGAATACGTGAAACCAATACTCCACTAAATAAACACCAAAAAAAGCAAAGGCTTCTGAAGGTCAATAAAGGCTGGAAGAAATAACACTGTCTTTAGTGTACACAAGTTTTATTCCATGCTTTCATCTGAACTGACTTCTTCAGAATACAAATGAACGAATATTATAATCCATTATATATATACAAAAAATTTAATAAACCAATTAAAAAACAAATTGAAACTATTAAGCATTTAAAAAGACATTTACAAAAAACCTAATAAACCAATTAAAATGTATTGACCATTGAAGGTGATGATGATGATGATAGCCAAAGCATGGCAGGTCAGTGACCACAGTGCCACTGTTGGGCACAGGTATCATAGCAGGCACATTACCCACCCCTAGCATGGACACAGCTCCATTGCTTGTGTGGCCTGCCCCATAGTCCCAGGTGATCACTGTTAGACAGGAATTGACACATACGACTGATCATGGCATGCCCTCATCCTTTGCTCCCAGACAACAGAGGGTGCTGGCAGCTTAGATGAGCTTAGCGACAGTAGCTGGAGACAACGAGCCAATGGCTGACAATGCCCTTCTCCAAGTATCTCCATAGCTGTTACACAAGGCATGTGCAGGGCATTCATAAAGGCACAGGCCAGTTCCACTGCAGAGCTGACTGTTGTAGTTCATGGGCTAGTAGAAGACATTGGGGAGGGATTTGCCTCTATAGGTCACATTTTGGAAATGTGCCAGGGAAGCCCATATCCTCCAGGGGCCTATCAGTTGGTAAAGCCAGTAGCAACACTGTTCATGTTAGCAACAATGTTCATGTGGCTATCCCTAATCCACTTTTAATCTGTCTGCAGAAATTGGCTATGTCGTAGAACATCAGCACAGCATGACAACAAGATGATGGATAGGGCTTAATCACGTTCCCTTAGCACCACATTCTTTAGACCTACAACAAAACTTGGGGGCATTGAGGTCCACTGTAGACACAAATACATATGAAGTAAACATACCATACCCTTCTGTGGCACAGCCTGCCATTTTTGTTCTCAAAACAAGTTGTCTTCTATGCCAAATAATAATCATGCTAGTGGCATTCATTGGATGGGACACCCATGTGATCCTGGACATGGACATGGTCATGCATGATCAGTGCACCAGGGCCAACCTGGATCTGTCTCAGGGGCACATACATAATGCAGCAACATCTGAAGTGGTTGTGTGCACTCACACACAGTCTGACCAACCTCCACGGTTCTGAATACCTACCTCACATTATTGACAAGCCCCTGCTCATACAGTCTTCAAAGCTTGCTTCACTCTTCTGGTCATTCCCCACACAGACACACATTCAGACTCAAACACACACACACACACACACACACACACACACATACACACACACACACACACACACACACACACACACACACATGCATGCACACACATGCACATCACTAGCCCTCCTCAGCAGAGCCTATTTCCAACCCCTGACACTGTAACTCTCTTCATCTGCAGATTTTATGACAACTGTGCCCTGCTGTCACTGCTTTATTACTCATTAGCTTGTATCTGATGCACAGTGTGGTCAATCCATGCACTTTATAGCATAATCTGGTTCTAATATTGCACGAATCATTGTTACTGTTTGCTATTTTTAATCTGGTCCATAGTTGTGACCAGATGCTGACTTTTAGCCAGTGCCATGGCATACTATGCCCATTTCTGTCTGGCACAGTCATCCTCAGTGACTGTGTCCTTTACATACTCCTTGGCCTCTCATCCACTGCTGGCTGTGGCAAATCCTCTCCTCTGATTGCACTGCCTTGTTGCATCTCTGTGCATGCCAATACACTATGTAACATTGTACTCGTGTAACACTGCACTCATGACAAATATATTACTGCAGATTTCTGGAGGAATCTAAGCAGCGGAAGCCAGTTTGAATGCAAGATCACATATGGTGCAGGTCTGCTGCAGTAATTTGTATGCATTCCATGGGAGAGGATGTTTACAGTATTGTATGCATTCTCAACCATAGTTTGTGGCTTTCATATTGGTGTCATGTGCCATGGCTTCAGGACATATGTGATGTTGTCAATAAGATGTCCTGAACAAACTATTGATATGTCACACATGTGCCAGATATGGGAACTGTGGGCATTGTTTGGGTCATGCAGACTGACACATTGTATATTACACCCTCTGCATTCCAAACCACCTGACAGTTGATAGAGTGGAATACAATTGTCCTTCTATGCCTTGTGGGGTGTTTATGGCAATGTGGATGCAATCAATGGCAGTAGGTCCCTCAAGGAAATTGGCTCTATCATAGAACACCTGCATGGTATTGTTTTTCTCCTCTGCTGTATGTGGAAATCGCATCTGGTCCTCCACATGCTGAAGCAGGACAACAAGGAGATGGTGTAAAATATCCATGAGGCAGATAAACTGGTCACTGAACATTCCTGTAACAAGGCTCATCAATGCTATGTATACTTTAGTGTCCACACGACTTTGTTTTGCATGCATCCCAAGAGCCTGCATATGATTGAGGCACATTTTGTACCAAGTCTTGTATGATGATGCTGTCAAGAAGGTAGTGCTCAGCTATTTCTGTGTTATGGAGGTAATGGAATGTTTGCCTTGGTCAGATTCTTTGGTGGCATGGAAGTTGACAAAGTCCACCATTGTAGCTATTGGCAGAGAAGATAGCCTTAAACATCTACATTTCAGCTGATCTTGCTTGTTGTGTGGTCTCTTTCTGTGTTCACCAGGAGTTTGTGGCATACAGCTACATTGGTTATCACAGCTCATCACAAAGTTTCTATACATTCCAGAACCACTCCACCATGTTATTTACCCTCATTTGCATTTATTATTAACCTCATTATCATAAGGATGCTCATTTCCATCTTATTTTATGGTCATTTGCATAACATGCTGGCATCAGTCTTTCATGGACATAAGAAACCACACCAACAGCATCTCTGAATTGCTCACATCCTACACTCTGCTACACATTGTACAGTTTTGTCTTGTGCATTGCACTATATGTTTCTGAATCTTGATCAAAGTTTGTCTACAGTCATACTCATTAACATTCAGAGAATTGGTATAGTGGTTAAGGTGTTTACCTTACAGCCACAAATTACAGGATATGATTCTTGATTTTGATCACTGTCTGGTTATTGGCTTGGAGTTTAACAGTCTGCAGACTGATTGCCTAATATTAACCTCCAGAAATATTTTATATTGGTAATTTCCTATTTCATAACTTGTTTCTTAATGTCAGAGGACATGTTATGCCACAGTTATAGGATGCCCATCTTTGTAGGGCTCACTATCAACACTGCATCCAGCTGTTGAAATACATGTTTCAAAGATTGCTGTTTTATCCAAACACATAATTTCTTGATAGAGATCTTTCTGTAATCTCCATGAATATTTTGATTTAGACATTGTGTTTGGTCTAATGGCTAAGTATACAACGCAAATGCCAATGGGTAGAAAGGAAATCCATTATCTGGTACATTGATAGAATAGCAGAGTATTACCATATACCCAATAGCTTTAAATAGAACCATTATAACAAAGTAAATAGCATCTCAACATGTTACTCAACATATGTATGTAGAGTTATTAACAGTGCCAGCAATGAAATGAACACATGAACGACAGTGTTCATTTGTTACTCTTTATTGTCTATTGCCCTTGTTACTGTTCTTGCCTACCTGGATCATCCCCATTCAATTATGTACTAAAGAAGAGATTTGCTGGAGTTTGCTAATTGTGCATTAATATTTATAATATTCATTTAATATTAAAATAGAGCTGCATGGTGGACAATAAACACAGATGTGAATTCATTCTGGAATATTCAATCACGCAGTAACTGCATGAGATCAAGAAAGGCCATCTAATCTTCCATACAATTTTGAAATCAGTTAAATGCTTCACTTACCAATAGTGTCAGTGAACATTTAATTTTAATTTATTTATGAAACTCGGGCTGAATGCCATCTGTACCGCAGTCTGCCCTGCATGGATATATACATGTGTCACTGCATGTTCTATTTTAGGTATTGGTTATAAACACTGTTTGTCATCACAGATTTAAACTAAGCCTAACTTGACAATGAAATGTGTTACTTTCTGTTGATGTAGGTAATGCAGTGTTATATGAATTTGTTTATAGTCACTTCTCAAACCCTACAAAAACACTTATTATTTTCCTGACATTTCTCTTCATTATCAATATCTTGGTTTCTGTAGCCCTATATACTGACGTTAATGACATTTACAACCAAGGCGTGCTTTAATCGTGTGTTCATGTATGCAGTTAAAGTGCGAGTGTGTGTGTGTGCGTGTGTCTATGCATGTGTGCGTGCTAGTGTGTGCGCGCGCGTGTCTGTGTGTGCATGCATGCGTGCATGTGTTTGTGGATGTGTGTAGTATAGAGGTAAACACGTAGAACTGCTTTATCCGCTTTCATTTGTTTTGTACGGATGAGATAATGTCATTGTTTCGTTGAAAACTGCAGGTTCGGCGGTCACACTGCATGTGAGGCTGACCATCACCTACTGCAGAAAAGGCTTACACATTGGCTACATTTTACAGTATGTTGTAAAAGAACATTAGAGTGGAGTGCATCATAAAATATGGAATTTGCAGAGCAAAGAACTGCTTTAAAACAGTTTTTAGTTATGTGAATTAAAAATTTGCACTTTACCAAACTTAGTAAGTGTGTAGTTTTGCTGAAAATATAATTGATGAAAGGTGTCATCAGCGGAATAATGGCTCTTGAAGATGTTATCTGAAAAAGAAAGAAAGAAAGAACGAAAGAAAGAATGTTCAGTTTAGTGAAAGTAGTTGTACTGGAAAGCACCTGTGAAGGTAAATGTGAGCTTGCTACATGTACAATGAAAAGAACAGAAAAGAGTCTGGACTACAGAATGTCAGTCCAGCAATTGTAAATATGCATAAAAGTAAGGAGGTACAAGTTAACAGGCAGCAGAGCACATCAGTGTGTTGGCAGAAAACAAGTGGAAAGTGGCTGAAAGAAATTGTATGCATTGTGTAGTTTCTTAGCCTATAAAAAATGTAATAGTTAACAATACAGGAAAGAAGTTGCTTTGTGTGGCTGAAACTTTGGGCTTAACTTCATCTGTTAAAATGACCAGCCTAAGGACTACACCCTTCTCCAACTGTTCTACCATTAACGGAAATAACAGCCCTTGAGAGCCACTGATGAGACTTTTTGATAGAAGCTCATTCCAAGAAACACAAAATAAACTTAGGTGAGAATGACAAACAGCACTGCTCAAACAGCTGAAACATTAAAAGCTAAAAGGTATTATGAGCATGTAGTAACTTTGCAAACATAGAACAGCAATGACATTGTTTTCATAATGCCATGTACTGTAAAGAATGCATGAAAAGAGTTTACTTGTAGACATACTATACCCTTTGTAAGACAGGTACCATCCACTACCCATAGTGTCCCTGTTAAAAGATTGGCCAGGTTCTGTTCAGTGGAGAATACAATAATAACCAAAACAGTTCTAAAGTTGAAGAAGTTCTTTTAAATTAATTACCTGCATCTTTAATTCTAGTCAAAGGGGATGAAAACTTTGCAGCATTACCTCTTTAGTACAAGTACCCCATGATGTCTTCACCCAAGCATGATTCACTGTTTGTGTGAATATTCTTCGAGATGACATCACCACAGCAACATCAGAGGAAGTCGACACAAACACATCATGCCCAGCTCACAAGGCTGATCTGTAGACTGCAGTGCATGGCATTTCACTGCATGAAGCATCTTGTACTTACAAATCCAAGGTTGGGGGATAAAAGTGTGGGGAAAACTTCAGAACTTGTTCAGTAGATACAGTGTACAAAGTCACAGCTCTGCCCTTGTATTTCTCCAGTAAATTGAGACTGTAACACCATTGCATTCAATTGTTGTTCTCCTGCTCCAAGATATACAACAGTGAGTCAATGTTTAATGCTGGACAGCTACTTTTACTAAGAACACAGGAATGTGAATTTGGGGAAATTAAGTCAGACTCGGTCGTGGTTCAAAGGTCATCAACAATGGACAGTAAACCATGCACAGAAGGAAAAATTACAGCATTGCTGAATGGGGTCTTATATACAGGTAAGCACTAATAGTGGGATCTCTAATCCTTTTACAGCATTACAGTACAAATGATATGGCTTAAATTCAATGACAGAAGTAATTTTACAAGGATCGTTCCTTAAATATCATATTTGAATGGAGCAGCATGAACAATGTGTTATTAGTTAGACATGGAAGTTCAACAATGGCAGTAACTATGTAACTGCTATGTATACAATGATTGTTTTTGTACAGACAACATGCAATGTGACGATAGAGTATTTTGCCTAAATTTCATTCAGTCTGACAATGATATATTACAAAAACAGCTATCTTTCAGACAGAAACCACTTCACTTAATTCATAATTGCAACACACATCAGAATTCCTGATTACATTCATTGCCAAAAGTTACATTACAAATAACACCAACACTCCAGTCACTTTAACCAGGCAATTCTTTCACTAAGCACTGATAGCACTGACTAAATGCGGAATAGATACAATATTACCGCTGAACATTCATGAGATGTAAAACAAATATGTGTGCTACTGTAAATGTCCTATCATAACAATAATCAACCTATATACATTTATATGCATTTAAACTCTGTCTTTAACATAACCTTCTAATAAATTCGATATTATCACTTCAAGATTCAACAATATTTTTATTGAGAAATCAGAGATAAATTATCCTCTCTCTCTCTCTTTATATATATATATATATATATATATATATATATATATATATATATATATATATACACGCACACACACACACAGCCCAACAGGCTTCTGGTCCATGTAGGCCCACTGTGTGCTTGTAATGAAAATGAAATAAAGTAAAGTAAAGTCCAGGTATTACTTTATATTACCGCGCTGGTGCAGCAGTAGCATTGTTGCCTCACAGCAAGAGGTTCTCCTGTTCGATTCGCGGCTGGAGTGCCTTCTGTGTGGAGTCTGTATGTCCTCCCCGTGGTTTGTTGGGCGTTTGAAAGACATGCGTAAATGGGCGTGCTGTCGTTGAAGGTTGGACGTCGAGCTGGCACCTCGGCGTTCGTGAAAATCTACTGCCAATCATTAGCAGACCAGAGTGCCGCTGTGGTGACCCCTAACCAGGAAAAGCCGAAACACAAACAACAACAGCAACAAAGTCCAGGTATTAGTTTCAGCATCATTTATTCAGGCTAATGCCAATTCTGACACAAGCCCATCCCAGACAGTCACAGCAGCAAGAAACTCCAAACCGGTTTTGCCCCCTGGCATCCTCAGTGGAATGATACAGTTCCTTGCAATACACACATTTAAATACCCATTTCTTAAAGACATAGTGTGAAATCAACTTACTTTTTCAACATGTATTAAACAATACACATTAAATACATCCCCCTTGTTTTAGATGTCTCCACTGTAAGTGGATTCATCCACATATTAAACTCAAATAAGTCTCATCAAAAACATGATCACATTTCACAAGCACTTAATATATACATTCTTATAAATGTTCATTCAACCCAGGTTTGTACAGTGCCCCCAAATTTATAATCCAAAGCCTTTCTTTCTTATCTAAAAAGGTGTGTTTTTGAACTTCAGACAAATTAGTGGTCCATACAGAATCTATACCTACAAATACAAAATTAGCAGATATATGTTCACTTTTGTCTTTAAATAAGGCACTCCTCATACATTGACATCTTATGTCACTTAAATGTACTGCTACCTTGCTTTTAAATGAACATGATGTCTGTCCTACATAAAAGGCTCCAGACTGGCATATAGCCATATAAATTATCCATTCACTGTGTCATGTTATTAATTTCCTAATCTCAAATACCTTAGAAGTATTTATAGATGTAAATGATTTTGATTTCAAAATCACCTTACAATATGTGCAATTTCCACAAGGGTTACTACCTCTGATTGTGTTTAGTTCACATTTGTCACCAGTATTCATCTTTTTAAGCCCAGACAAAGATTCCCCAGTATTTCTGCCCTGTTTATATCCATAAAGACAATGTTCATCTAAACACTCGTCAAAAAACTCATCTGTTTTCAAGATGTGCCAATATTTGTCAATTATGTTACGTATCTTATTTGCATTGGTTCCACATGTAGTAATCATTCTAGGTTTGACTGGTCCAGCTACCTGTTCTTCACTGTGAGTATTACTTTGTATTAAATCCCTTTTTAATGTCAATACTACCACTTCTTCTTTTTTAATGTGTTGACTACAATATCCACATTCTACAAATCTTTTGCTCATCTTACTGACCTCAATCCTATAATTTTCATCCTTATTACAAATACGCCGTAGCCTCTTAAATTGAGACTTAGGTATATTACTGATGGTATATCTTGGATGACAACTATCTGCCTTTAGAATAGAATTTTTAGTAAAGGGTTTTCTATTGTCCCCCCTATTACCAGTAGCCATAGGTGTCCCTCAAGGGTCCATCCTAGGGCCTTTGCTTTTCTCACTATTCACTAACCAGATAGCCTCATCCTCACCACCTGCCCCCGTAATGCAATATGCAGATGATACCACTATTATATGTGCCTCCCCCACCCTTGTTGTTGCATCTTTCGGCTTTTCCCGGTTAGGGGTCGCCACAGTGGAACTCCGGTACGCTAATGATTGGCAGTTGATTTTTATGCACCGGCTTGCCAACCCTAATGTACAACCTTCAACGAAGGTACACCCATTCACATGTCTCCATGCAGAAGACGCTCTAGCTGAGAGTCGAACCGGTCAGCGTCTTACTGTGAGGCAACAACGCTACCGCAGCACCACCACCGCGGATCATCCCCCACCCTACATGAGCTAAAAAACATAACCCAAAACAACTTTTCCTTAGCTGAAGCATGGTTTACTAACATAAAACTTATTCTTAATTCCAAAAAAAACAAACTCATTCTCTTCAGCCCTGGTATAACATCTACGGATAATATACAAATCACCCCAACAACAGACGCAAAACTATTAGACATTGAAATTGACAATAATCAAAAATTCGACATACAAATAGCCCAAACAATTAAGAAAGTTAAAAAAAAGCTTGGTCTTCTGTACAGGAACAGACAGTTCATCACTAATTCTACCAAGGCCACCTTAACAAGGACTCATCTCTTATCCATTCTCCTTTATGCCTCCCCCATCTTAACTAACCTTCGCCACACCGAACTAAGCAAAATGGAATCCTGTTACAACAAGATTGCCAAGTTTGCTACTGATGCATCTCATAGATCACATCACTGTCTAGCCCTCAAACAACTAAATTGACTTCAGTTACCTCAGCTACTCCTACTCAACCAACTCTCATAAACTCTCATAAACTCTACTACCTTCCTGACAAAACTCCAACTCTTCAGAATCTAATTCACCCCTATACCACCACTAGAACATTAAGATCCAGTTATCAGAACCACATAAAGGGTATCAAACATAAAAATGGCGCTGGTAAATCCCTCTATGCCTGCTCCATTGCCAGGACCTGGAATTCACTCCCAGGCCACTTAACTGCCACCACCTCTACTTCACAATTTAAAAACCTTCTCAAAACTCACTACTTAAATAACTGGCATTGTTCATGTCACTCCCCAGGTTAAGCACTGTTACTAGGATTCTGCTGTGGTTCAAATGGTGGTCCCTCACATCACACATGTTAATGATAATAAAGTAACTCAACTCTCACGTATTCTTATATCTATGGATATGGCTTTCTATCAAATATTTAGATATTGTTAATCTCTGTTATCTATACTCAAATGTATTTTTAATATGTATGATATTGTTTTCTTATATGTGACTATATTGTCTCTTTTCAACTGTACTGGTATTTGGAGCTTTTCTCCCCGGGCCTCCGCTGAAAATGGACCTGTGTCCAGTCAGACTTTCCTGGTAAACAAATGTAAAATAAAATAAAAAAATAAATAAAATTAAAAAATATAACCCCGTATTGATAGTACCATCATCAGCCTTCTCAATATGTACATCCAGGAAGTCAATAGATGTCTTTTCTATTCTATCAACAAAACTAATGTCAAATACATTAAAACTGAGGTATTCTACAAATGACTTCCAGTCTACTAATGAACCGGACCAAACTGCACAACAGTCATCCAGGTAGCATCTACACATCACCAATTTACCCCTAAGTGGATTATCCATACTGCAGATGAAATTGCACGCTAAATACCCCATGAATAGGTCAGCATACACCGGAGCGAATGTAGTACTCATCGCTGTACCCTTTACCTGCAGGTAGCAGTCATTGCCAAAATATTCAACACTAACTTCATTAGATTTAACAAATACTCCTCATGTCCTTTTGAATAGTGCCCATATTCTGCAAGACAATATTTTATGGCCTCGATACCTCCATGATGTGGAACGCTGGTATAAAAAAAAAAATTCCTAGCTTGTTTCCTGCCTTTCCTATAACTTGCCTAGTCCAGATATAGACTTGTTGTATCCAGGACTGTTTGTAAGCTCCTGAGCCCCCCAAGCCTTTCTGTGTTGGAGGGAAGCCTTCTAGCGTATCAGTGGGAGTGGTAAGCACTAGGTAGCCTATCTACCACAGGAGGAGAGGTTTCTGGCCCAGAAATTATAGTTTATCGGCCATTTGGGAAACTCTTCCATCTCTTTCAACCTTCTGATTCAAAAGCCTGTGTTTGTGCTTGTTTCCTGCCTTACCTGTTACTAGTCTATTCCAGGTACAGATTTGCTGTATCCAGGACTGTATGTAAGCTTCTGAGCCCCCCAAGCCTTTCTGTGTTGGAGAGAAGCCTTCTAGCTTATCAGTGGGAGTGGTAAGCACTAGGTAGCCTATCTACCACAAGAGGAGTGCTTCCTGGCCCAGAATTTGTAGCTACTGGCCGTTTGGGCAGTTTTTCCCCATCTTTCAACTTTCTGGTTTAAAAGCCGCACTTGCGCTGTTTCCCACCTTTCCTGTTACTAGCCTAGTCCAGATACAGAGTTGTTGTATCCAGGACTGTTGGTAAGCTTCTGAGCCCCGCAAGCATTTCTGTGTTGGAGGGAAGCCTTCTAGCTTATCAGTGAGAGTGGTAAGCACTAGGTAGCCTATCTACCACAAGAGGAGTGGTTCTGGCCCAGAAATTGCAGTTTATTGGCCATTTGGGCAGTTTTTTTCATCTCTCTCAACTTTCTGGTTTTAAAGCCCGTGTTTGCGCTTGATCCCCACCTTTCCCATAACTAGTCTAGTCCAGGAACAGATTTGCTGTATCCATGACTGTTTGTAAGCTTCTGAGCCCCCCAAGCCTTTGTTTTGGAGTGCAGCCTTCTAGCTTATCAGTGGGAGTGGTAAGTACTAGGTAGCCTGTCTACCACAAGAGGAGTGGTTCTTGACCCAGGAATTGTAGTTTATTGATCATTCGGAAAGTTGTCCATCTCTTTCAACTTTCTAGTTTAAAAGACCACATCTACGCTTGTTTCCCATCTTTCCTGTAACTAACCTACTGGAAATCACTAGAAAGCTTTAAACTGATACAAGTCTTCTAGTTTAAAAGAGAGACTTTGGAGTGATTGAGTATCAGTTTTCTGTATTTTCTTGCTGTACTTAACTGTTTTCCACCTAAACGCTGATTTTCCAGCACTTATTGTGATTTAAAAGCTTGTTCTTTTCACATATTGTACTTATTTGACTGCCTGCACTTTTAAAAAAGTTGTTTTTTGTTTAAATAAATTGTTTAACTGTTGTAGGCTACACACTAAAGTGCAATAGCCTTTTCTAATCGCTTGTAGTCATTTAAAGCTGTTTTAAGTGTACTTTTTACTGTTTTTGCCTTATCTTTTCAAAAAAAAAAAAATTCTTGTTTCCCAGCTTTCTAAGCTAGTATAATCCAGTTTTCAGGCTAGTGCTGAATTCAGGGCTGTGTTACAAGTTTCTGAGTTGCCCATACCTTACTTGGATAGAGGGAAGTTTCTCTGTTCACCTGGGAGAGAGGGGAACTTTGAGCAGCCATTTTTCCCTGGAGGAGTGGTTCCAGCCCAGAAGTTAGTAGTTTAAAAACCGCGTTTGCACGGTTTTGTTCACCGGGCAGCACTGGTTAGCTAGGGTTAAATTATTCCCGGCTCCACTAAGTCTCCTCTTCAGTTTTTCACTTGAAACTAGTCTAACTCTCAACCTAAGCACTCAAAAAGCATCCTACAGTCCAGCACTTGCTCAGACCTAACAGCAAGCACTAATATACCCCGACACTTGACTGCCCAGCAGGGCAAGGCTCTTTATCCACTCCTCACCAACCAAGTGACTAAGCAGCTCACCCTACTATTCAGGCATGACCAAAGGGCAACTTCAGGTGTACTCTCCAATCCAGCTGGTGAATCTGGGTATCCTGAGGCAATGTTACAACTGCCTCATGTACACATACAGCCCTCCCCTCTTACCACAAAACACTAACATATGCAAGAGATGCAATTATACAGCCAAACTGGAGGCTAAGGTCTCTCCACCCAAGACTGGAACAGACAGTCATGAGGAGAAGGTTAACACAGTTGCACCACATCTCCAGCCTCACATAGACCTACTAAACCAGCACTGGCAAAAAATACACATAAATACACAAAATCATACTCAGAGGCTCTAAATAAAAACCTGCAAAAGCATCAGAGAGCTCCAAAGCAGACACCCACAAAACCTGCACCTCCCGTCACAAACCAGACAACACATAAAACACAAAATCAATGTGCCGCACAATCACAGCCCTTAAGGCGAAACAACATACCTAACACACTAGTAATAGGTGACTCACTAGTCAGTCACACTGTCGCTCCACTCACTAAGCTGGACAAGAGAAGGTTACTGTTAGCTGCCTATCAGGAGCCAGAATCCGCCACATAACCCAAGTACTCAGGTCACTCCAGAACAAGTACAAATATGACTCTGTCATTCTTCATGTTGGTGTGAATGACCTGTGATGTACCTCCCTGGACTACATGAAAAGAGACATGGAAGAGCTCTCTGATCATGTAGCCCAGGCGGGTATGACCCTGACCCTGAGTAGCATCCTGCCCTCACCAAAAATGATACTTCAGCATAAAGAAAAATGATCAAATTCAACAATTGGCTAAGCTTCTGGTGTCATTCAAAGGGGATCCAGTCTGTAAGCCTGGAATGACATGCTCGACAAGCTGCATTGCTTCGCAAGAGATGGTTTGCACCTGTCACCCCTTGGCTTTCGAATACTGGCCAAGGCACTTGCTGCCCCCATAGTGCCTTTTTTAGGCAAGGCTCAAAATTCAAATCCACCACCGTAAACAGCACAAGTAAAATAATGAGGGTTATGCTACTCAATGCCAGGAGTTTAAATCTCAAAATGCATGCGCTCGAAGCACTCCTAAGTATGGAGAACGTCAACATCTGTGCAGCAACTGAAACCTGGTTTAAGGCTCCAGAGAGCACTCCAGCACTACTGGGTTACAACTCATGTCACACATTTCGGCCACAGAACATGGACCGAAACACAAAAGGAGGAGGTGTATCCATATTCATCAAGGATACACATGTCTCCAGGTTAGTGGCACAGCATGATACCTCTGAGATCATCCATGTGCAACTAACATCGGGCAAATCTGCAATGCAAATTGTGGCCTACTACAGATCACCCTCCATGATCCAGGACCACCACTCCGCCTTTCTGGAGACACTGGAAAACATGAAGGTCCTACTGAACACACTGATATTGGACAATTTCAATTACCCTACCATTAGCTGGGAAAACTACTTGGGTACAAACTCCCAGGCTCAGCGCTTCCTGGAATTTATCAACTCAAATGCCCTGGATCAGCTGGTAAACTCCCCTACCAGAGGCCACAACTTATTGGACCCGGTCATCACCAACATGGGTGACAGGTGTTCCGTACTGGAGGTCAACCCATCACTGGTTAGATCAGCCCATAAACTAATCACCCTGGATGTCCACACCCCACCACCACCCCCAACCAAGGAAACCACAGTGAAAAACTTTTCTAAAGCAAACTTCACCTTACTTAAGGCAGAGGTGGTACATTTCACAGCCCCCATGCTAAAGGATAACACTCCCCAAGATGCAGAATCCTTTACAATTTCACTTTATGAGCACCTACAAGGATGCATGGATCGTGCCATCCCTAGCAAGACCAAGACTCACTCCCCCAAGAGAAGGAAACCAGTCTGGTGGACCCCTGCCATAAACAGGTTATACAACAGAAGGAGGAAACTAGTTCAGAAAAAAAGCAAATCCCAAGAAGGAAAGACATCCCTGATCAGTATCAGTAAGAAACTAAGGTCCCTCATAAAATCATCCAAGGCTAACTTTGAAAGAAAAATAGCCAAGGATTCGAAAGATAGCCACAAAGCCTTCTTTAGCTATGTCAAGAATCTAAGTGGCAACTCGCAGATATGCTCCAAGCTAGTGCAAAATAGCACAAAATATACTGAACCTACTGATATTGCCAACATCCTGGCAGATAGATTCAGTGCAAACTTCACCTCCCTCTCACCTTCAAAAGGGCCCACAATAATACCAGACAAGTGTAATGTCCTGGAAATCACAGAAGCACAGGTGAAAACAGCCCTTTCAAAAGCCAAAAACACAGCATCAATGGGGCCAGATGGTGTCCCAGGCAGCATCTTGCACGAGCTACAGAACAAACTAACCCCTCACCTAAACACGCTGTTCAACCACAGCCTCTTCACAGGCTACATGCCCATAGAATGGCACACAGCAATGCTTATTCCACTCCACAAAGGAGGGGCCACAAATGACCCTGGTAACTATTGCCCCATAAGCCTGACTAGCCTGGTCTGCAAGGCTATGGAGCTTATCATCACGGAACTCATTAACAAAGACATTGGGAACCTCCAAACACTTGACCCGACCCAGTTCGGCTTTGTTAAGGGCAGATCATACCTCCTATATCTGGTTGACTTCTTCGAGACAGTCACCAAGGCCATAGATGAGGGAAAGGTGGTTCACACAGCCTACCTTGATCTTGCCAAGCATTCAACACCATTCCTCACTTGGGTATTATAGAAAAACTCACCAGCCTGAACATAAACCCCTACGTCACAAGATGGGTTGCCAACTGGCTTACAGACAGAATTCACACGGTAAGAATTGTGGGCTCCAGGTCTGACTCTAAACCAGTCACAAGTGGTGTCCTGCAAGGCTCGGTTCTGGGACCCCTACTGTTCGGCATATATTTCTCAAAGTACAAGCAAACACAGGAGGACTATGGCTAACCAAGTTCACCAATGACTGCAAACTGGGAGCCATAATTGACTCTCCAGCTGACACGGGCATCCTTCAAAAAGGCCTTACTGAGACAGACACCTGGTGTCAAAGTCATGGCCTCAAGCTAAATGCCAAAAAATGCATAGTCATCCCGTTTGGGAAAAACAAAACACCCACGAATCACCACATAGGTAGCAGTCCCCTTAATTCAAAAGAGGTAATAAGAGATCTGGGGACCCGGGTAGATAGTAATCTCTCCTTTGACAATCATATTGCCAAAGTAGTTAGGAAATCCTTCTATGTGGCCCATCTAATTACTAAGGGGTTCGCATCTAGAAATAAAGAGGTTATAGTGCCCCTCTACTCGTCACTCATCAGACCCATCATAGAGTACAATGCCCCATTTGGGATGTACCTCACAAGACACTTCCAACAGCTGGAAAGACCACAAAAGTACCTCACCAAGAGGATTACTGGCCTCAAACATATGTCCTATGCAGCCCGACTGGAAAAACTCCAGCTGTATTCAGTGGCATATCGCTTACTCAGAGGTGATCTCTGCCTGACTTACAAAGCCATGTCCAACTCAGAATTGATGGACATGCTCCACCTAAAGAAATCCAAGTCACTGCGAGCCACTCACTCTAGTGAGCTAAACCTCGCCACAACAATAAACAGAACATGCTGGAGGGATAGATTCCTGTCACAGAGACTCCCCATGCTTTGGAACAAAATTCCTAACTACATTAAGCAGAGCCCCTCACTAACACTTTTCAAGAGAAGCCTTGACGAGTGGATGGGTAACAGAAAATACACCCCTGGGATCACTTCATTGGCTCTGCTTGACAGAGGCTCAGTTAATTAATCAATGGGGCGGCGAAAGCCGACACACTCTGGCTAGGCTTAAAAATGCCCTCGGGCAGATAGCCTAGTACCTACCTATGAACCTATGAACCTATAAAGATTGCACATCTAAAGTGCATATATAGCTGTCATGTGTTACTTGCAAATCATCCACCAGTTCTAGAAACTCATTACCATCTTTCAACCTTGAACTAACTAACTGTAATAATGGCTTGAACTGAAATTCTAAATACATAGAGATGGGTTGAGTTAAAGACCCAATTCCTGACACTATCGGTCTCCCTGGGGGGGGGGCATTTTTATGTATCTTGGGTGGAATATAGAATGTTTGTGATCTGGGGTTATCTACCATTAGTTCCTTTAGTAGTGCTTCTGTAATATGACCCCTTTTATTATATTCCATCAACATTTCATCTATTCTACGTTTAAAGTCAGCCGTCGGATCCAAAGGCAGTCTGTAATAAAACCTGCCATCATTAAGCTGCTTATTTACTTCACTAATGTATTCAGATGTTTTCCAAAGCACTACCACCCCACCCTTATCTGCGTTAAGTATCAATATGTCTTTATTTTCTTTCAAATGTTTAAAGCCAACCTCTCTGTAAATGTTAAATTGTCACCATGATGTTTGAAAATCTCGCTTTGATTAATGTGCAAGTCACTTAACACACTATCTTCAAAGAGTTTAACCCTAGAATGGTAAGGGGGTACAAAAGAACTTCTCTTAACCTCAAAATAAGGTACAACATTAGACACTTCACCTCTATCATGACAAAAATATTTCAAGTTTAACATTCTACATAACTGTTTTATATCCATGCAAACATCATATTGGGACATAAAATATGATGGTACATAGTTCAAGCCTTTATTAAGAACAGCATTCTCTTCATTGGTTAAATTATAGTCAGTTAGAGTAACTACAAGTCCATCTTCTTGTTCTATTCGGTCATCAGGTTCCTCACAATTTTCTCCACCTGCATCTATTCTTCGCTTATGGTGCTTTTTACCGCCCCTTCTAAAGGGCTAGTCCTGGATCTGTTTTTTTTGCATCTAGGAAAACCATCATCTAATATATCCCCCATATCATTCTCAGTATTGGTACTCAATGCATTTGAAGACATTTCTGAAGCACTGGATTCTGTATTGTATCCCAAATTATGAGTAGATTTCAAAATAGATTTATTACGCTTACTTTTACTTCTACCCAACCTGTTGACAGTCTCTGTAAATCTAATGGCCCTTTTCATTTGTTTCCATGTATAGGCCTTGTCAGATTTAAAGTCATTCAAGTCTCTACTGCATTTTTTCACTTTCCTTACTTTTAATTCTGAATCAAAAACACTCATCTTTTCAACATATTGATCAAACAGTCTCTTATATTCATCTTGTTTCTCAAAACACTGTACTGATTCCAAGGATAAATCAAGTTGACTCTTAATGCCATTAAGTATCTCTTCATAGTATGAGACCAACAGTTCTATAAACAGTTTGGATGCCGTATTTTGTATCATATGCCATTTATTAATAAAAGACTGATTATCCTTACCCATTCTGGGCTCTACGTACACTCGTAGGCCTTGAGGTAGAATTTCAGCTTCGAAATAAGCTCATAGCAATTTTATATACCATACTGCTGAACAAAACTTTCTTGTAGCTACATTAAGTTCTTTAAAAGTGCTTTGCATTTCTGTTAAGTGCAACTCACCCAATAGATGCTGTATCAGACTGTTTGCCCATAAGCCATGTTCCACCTTCCTTATCTGCTGAAAGGTTCCCAGTGAATGTTCGCAAATCACTCTCAAACGACATCTTTAAACTGGCAAATTAATCCACTCACAATGGAGACATCAAAAACGCCACACCATTCAGCACCGATACAAACCCCAACAAGCTTCTGGTGCGCGTAGGCCCACTGTGTGCTCGGACTGTACTTATACGTAAAACACCAAACCAATAGTCCGGCACCACTATAATATATACATTACAAAAATTTGTAATGAAAACAAAATAAAGTAAAGTCCAGGTATTACGTTCAGCATCATCTAATGCTTATAATAACTTTTTCACCGAAACAATCCAATCTCAAGCAAATCACCTAACCCTCACAAACTTAAACCACATGCCTAATTTATCCACAAATCACCCCAAATTTAGCTTCTAACCAATATCCACTAGTTTTATCAAAATTCTCCTAAAAAACTAAAACCTACTACCCGTGCTACTGACCTCCTCCCTGCAGAGTACCTACAAATAGCTGCAGATGCCATTGCATATCCCATATCTATCCTTATCATCAAGCACCTTATCCAAAAATGCTATCCCCTCCCTCTGGAAAATATCACACCTCATCCCACTCCATAAAGGTGGTAGCTCAATAGACATATCCAACTATAGACCCATTGCCATTCTTTCCCCACTAGCCCAAATAATGGAAAAATGTGTACACAATCAACTAATGCAATACCCTACACAGAATAACTTATTATCCAACTCCCAGCATGGTTTCAGGCCATACCACAGCACCACCTCAGCCCTCCTTTCCTTTACTAATGCCATAAACAATAACAGAAATGACAACAGGCTAACCTCTGCCCTTTTCCTTGACCTATCAAAAGCCTTTGACATGGTCAACCATGAACTTCTCATTCTTTCTCTAAAATCCATTTCCCTCAACATGCACACTATCCAGTGGTTCCAGTCCTACCTAACTGGTAGACAACAGCCGGTACTATGGCAGGGCAAACACTCCAGTCAGCTACCTCTCACACTTGGTGTCCCTCAAGGCTCCATACTAGGCCCACTTCTCTTCTCTATTTTTATCAATAATCTTCACACTGCTATCCCTAAAGCTACCTGTATTCAATATGCAGATGATTCCACTCTCATCTGTTCAGCCACCTCCCCATCCAAACTACAAATTATAACCCAAAATACATTTAATACGATTGAGAACTGGCTCACCAACCAATGCCTATTACTGAACTCCAATAAAACTAAACTTCTACTCTTCACCCCCACTAGTAGATCTGCCACACTTTCATTCTCTGTCACGTCTAACAATGGCACCATTATCTCCCCAGGTCAACACACTAAACATCTAGGGGTTATCATACACAATAATCTCAAATTTGACCTACAGGTCAACAAAACCATACAGACCATCAGTAAGAAGCTTGGATCAATGTATAGAAACAAGACACTCTTAACCCCACTGGCTAGGACTGAAATCGCCCGATCACACCTACACTCTACTCTTTTATATGCCTCACCTGTACTCTCAAACCTCAATAAAACTGAACTAAGTATGCTGTCCCATAGCTACAACCATATTGCCAGATTCACCACTGGCTCTACCTATAGAACCCATCACTGCCAGAACCTGAAACAACTAGAATGGCTAGAACTGCCCAGCTTAATTCAATTCAATCAACTCTTAATAGCGCACAAAGCTCTTTACCACCCTAAAGATATCCCCTCTCTTATAAATATTATTAAGCCATATACCAACCTGAGATCCCTACAGTCAGCTGACAAATTACTGGTCCAAACCCACAAAGCTAATAACTCAGCTGGTGAATCCCTGTTCACCAACTTTGTTGGCAAAACCTGGAATGCCTTGCCAAGCTATATAACACTACACTCCTCCAAAAGCCTCTTAAAAAAAAACTCAAACAGTATCTCAAATTGAACTGGCTGTGCCCATGTACCAACCCAGATTAAGTTATAAAACAATAGCATAATCAGTAATTATCATAGCATAATCAGTAAATATCATAACATCTAACTACATCACCATGCTATGTATCCAATCTTACTTGTAATTGCGTCTGTCCATGAGAACTGTGAGTCCCTACTAGCGACTAACTGTGAGTTACAATCTTAATTGTAATTGTCTCTGTCCATGAGAACTTTGAGTCCCTACTAGGGAACATCACTAAACCAGTGTACATAAGATATATTACCACTCTGTTTTTATATATTCTGTTTTCTAACTTTTTGTGTAACCTTTTCATGTCTGTCCATGAGAACTGTGAGTCCCTACTAGGGAACACTTCTAAACCAATGTACATAAGGTATATTATCACTCTGTTTTTATATATTCTAATTGTTTTCTAACTTCTTGTGTAACCTTTTGTATGTTTGACTATGTGGAGCTTTTCTCCCTGGGCCTCCGCTGAAAATGGACATGTGTCCAGTCAGACTATCCCGGTAAACAAATGTAAAATAAATAAAATAAATAAATAAATCATTAATTCAGGCCAATGCCAATTCTGATGCAAGCCCATGGCCGACAAACAGTCACAGCAACAAGAAACACCAAACCGGATTCACCCCCTGCCATCCTCAGTGGAATGATACAGTCCCCTTCAATACACACATTTAAATACCCATTTCTTAAAGACATAGGGTGAAATCAACTTACTTTTTTAACATATATTAAACAATACACATTAAATACATCCCCCTTGTTTTCGATGTCTCCACTGTAAGTGGATTCATCCACATATTAAACTCAAGTCTCATCAAAAACATGATCAGATTTCACAAGCATTTAATATATACATTCTTATAAATGTTCATTCAACCCAGGTTTGTACAGTGCCCCCAAATTTATAATCCAAAGCCTTTCTTTCTTATCTAAAAAGGTGTGTTTCTGAACTTCAGACAAATTAGTGCTCCATACAGAATATATAGCTACAAATACAAAATTAGCAGATATATATTCACTTTTGTGTTTAAATAAGGCACTCCTCGTACGTTGACATCTTATGTCACTTAAATGTACTGCTACCTTGCTTTTAAATGAACGTGATGTCTGCCCTACATAAAAGGCTCCGCATTGGCATATAGCCATATAAATTATTCATTCACTGAGTCGTGTAATTAACTTCCTAATCTCAAAAACCTTTGAAGTATTTGTAGATGTAAATGATTTTGATTTTAAAATCACCTTGCAGTATGTGCAATTTCTACAAGGGTTACTACCTCTGATTGTGTTTTAGTTCATATTTCTCACCAGTATTCATCTTTTTAAACCAAGACAAAGATTCCCCAGTATTTCTGCCCCATTTATATCCATAAAGACAATGCTCATCTAAACACTCATCAAAAAACTCATCTGTTTTCAAGATGTGTCAATATTTGACAATTATGTATCTTATATGTATTGGTTCCTTATGTGGTGATCAGTCTTGGTTTAACTGGTTCAGCTACCTGTTCTTCACTGTGGGTATTACTTTGTATTAAATCTCTTTTTAATGTTAACACTACCTCTTTCTCTTTTTTAATGTGTTGACTACTATATTCCCATTCTACAAATCTTCACTGAATTCATAATTGCAACACATATCAAAATTCCTGATTACATTCATTGCCAAAAGTTACATTACAAATAACACCAACACTCCAGTCACTTTAACTAGGCAATTCTTTCACTAAGCACTGATAGCATTGACTAAATGCAGAATATATACAATATTACCGCTGAACATTCATAAGATGTAAAACAAATATGTGTGCTACTGAAAATGTCCAATCATAGCAATAATCAACCTTTGTACAATTATATGCATTTATACTCTGTCTTTAACATAACCATGTCATAAACTCAATATTATCACTTCAAGATTCAACAATGTTTTTATTAAGAAATCAGAGATAAATTATCCTCTCTCTCTCTCTCTCTCTCTCTCTCTCTATATATATATATATATATACATATATATATATATATATATATATATATATATATATATAAAACAACCAAAAAATGAACGGAATCTACTGCCAGTAGCAATTTTATTGTTTAGCGCTTTTGTCAGTTCAATGCTGACTTCTTCAGAACAATGAATTAAAACAATACCACCTCTTTTATAACATACACAAGGTCATATGACTTGTTCAATTAGTGAATTAAATACCTAAAACACCCTAAAAACCTAATTCATAAATAAACATTAATACACATACTAATGTAATACATTGTTTTTAAACAAGACCTTTTTAAAAACTTCCTTGAAGAAACATATATGTATGTATATATATATATATATATATATGTATATATATATATGTATATATATGTATATATATATGTATATGTATATATATATATATATATATATGTGTGTGTGTGTGCATGTTATATAAAAAAAAACATAGAAACGTTTTTTACACTCTTTTAAAAAGCAAATTCTGCTTTTTACTTCAAAACACAGCTGATAGATACTGTTTCATTTAGACCTGGGGGGGGGGGGTATTAGCATTACACATAAGTTGCCATTTCATTTCATTATACCCAAGATGTAAGTCAGATGGGCCACCCCCTGGTCCTAGATCCACTCTATCTATGGCTATATATTTAAACTGATGTGTGCCACAATGCTTGATGTGTTTTGCCAGGGCTTTTTTTTCATCCAACTTTGATATATCATGTTGGTGTTGATAAATTATCTTCCTAAATTTTAATTTGGTCTTACCTATATAAAACTCCTGGCATTGCTGACATTTAGTAAGGTATACCACCCCCATACTCTGACAATTGAAATTTTGTCAGAGTTTGATAGTTTTTCCATGTGAAATCATCACCTCAGTCCCCTCTAGAATGTATTGACACTGTCTGCACTGTCCACATTTCCTCATACATCCTTTCTGACTTGGTTTTAGTGGCCTTTCTATGATGGTTTTTAGACAGTTGTCCTTTTATATACTACCACTGTTTTTGTCTAGCCTTTTCCAAAACTTAATTTTCTATTTTAAACACATTCCAGTTCAGTTATACAAGGTTTCTAATAGCCTGAAAATGATTGTTGTAAGCTAAAATAAAGGCCTTATGGTATTTAGTACTCTCAATGCCAATGCCAGGGTTTTTATATATGACAGACCAAATTAAAATTTAGGAAGAGAATTTATCAGCACCAATATGATATATCCAAGTTGGATGAAAACAAATTCCCTGGGAAAACACATCAAGGATTGTGGCACACATCAGTTAAACATATAGCCATAGATAGAGTGGCTGTAGGACCAAGGGGTGGCCCATCCGACTTACATCTTGAGTGAGATTTTTTAAAAACAAAACTTGTTGTACTTCCAGTAATTTGAGTTAACTCATGATTATCTGAAATGGCAACTTATGTGTAATGCCAGTACCACCCCCCAACGTCTAAATGAAACAATCTCTATCAGCTGTGTTTTGAAGTTAAAAGCAGAGTTTGCTTTTTAAAAGAGTGTAAAAACAAACGTTTTTATATTTTTTTTATATAACATACACACATATATACATGTTTTTTCAAGGAAGGTTTTAAAATGGTTTTGTTTAAAAACAGTGTATTAGATTAGTATGGTTATGACATTTTTTTATGAATTAGGTTTCTTAGTGTGTTTTAGGTATTTAATGTCACTAATTGAACAGGTCATGTGACATTGGGGTGTGTTATAAAAGGGGTGGTATTGTTTTAATTCATTGTTCTGAAGAACTCAGCAATGAACTGACGAAAGCGTTAAACAATAAAATTGCTACTGGCAGTGGATTCCGTTCATTTTTTGGTTGTTATTAATTTACTTCTTTTCATGTTTTTTATATATATATAGTTACCTATTAAAACATCTACTCTTCATAACATCTAAACTCAAAACATCAAGACCATAACATCTAAACTTTAAAATATCTAAAAGCCATAAAATCAAATCTCAAAACATTGAAAACTATATAAGAAACTATAAATAACATCCCACACACTGTTTACTATGTTTTTGCAAGGGGGCAAGCTCCGCCCCTCACACACCACTGTAAATTAAATATACCAACTCCAAGATTGCACTACAGTGGGGGAAAAAGTTAATTTCCTAACCCCACTGTAGTGCAGTCTCAGAGTTGGTATATTTAATTTATGGGGGGGGTGTGCAGGGGGGCTTGCCCCCCTGCAGAAATGTAGTAAACAGTGCGTGGGATGTTATTTATAGTTGCTTTGTAGTTTTCAGTGTTTTGAGATTCAATGTTATGAGTTTTAGATGTTATGAAGTTTAGATGTTATGATCTTGATGTTTTGAGTTTAGATGTTATGAAGAGTAGATGTTTTGATAGGCAACCATACACACACACACACATATATATATATATATATATATATATATTGATATGTTTGCAGTTCACTTGGTTGACACTTGTCTGTGTGATGCAAGTGAACTTCTGTAAGTGCTGAGTGATGTGCATTTATGTGAATACTGTTGTGAGTGACTTCTGCTTAGTCTACAAAGATAAGTGGTGGAGGGGTGGATCTGTGAATTGTATGTGAGTGTGAGTGCTTTAGGGTTTAGGTACGGTTTAGTAAGGGGATAGATTTAGTGTGAGTGTATGTGCTGTCTTGTGAGAGCTAGTGTTATGGAAAGGGCTTTTCTGAGGGAAGCTGCATGTTAGCGTTATGAGCAGAGGCAGACTAAGGTTAGTGTTAGCAGGCATTACTAAGGTGGAACAGAGAGGCAAAACTATTCAAATTACTCTGTTCAAAAAATGTTAACCGACAACTGGAAAATGATTACAGGTAATCATGAGTTAACTCAAATCACTGGAAGTACAACAAGTGTTGTTTTTAAAAAATCTCACAACCTAAAGCAGCTGTTAGACTTTAATCCTACTACTGACAGACCATTGCTTAGTAGGAAAGGCACATATGCTTGCATGAATTGTAAGCAATGTCCATGTGTAAGTAACAGCAATTCTGTTTATTTTGTGCATTTAGTTTTTTTTTTACTGCCAAACATTACTGTAACTGTAACAGCAAATATATTGTTTACTAAAGCAATAACTGACGACGTGGTGTGGTATATTGTAGATTTACCCACGGTTGGTGTGGTTTAATCATGTGGGTGAAGCCCTAGTGATTAAATAAACCCAACCATGAGTAAATTTCAATATACCACAACTACAGAATCGGTTATTACTATTATACAATGACATTATTTAAGAAAAGAATATGTACTTTTCTTAAATAATGTCTTTGTATAACGGCACATTACTGTTCTTCCACTGGTTGTGGTACATTGCTTCCTTGTTTTGATGTACTGAGCATGCATATGGGACTTGCATCACATGCATACCCAGTACATCAATGCTTTGAAATGGAAGCAACTGAGAAAAGAAAGTCTCTGTTGCTCTGTTTTTTTCTTCTTCCTTTTTTTTTTTTTAATTTGTTAAAAAAAATTTTTTTGAGCACTTTATACCAACGGAAAAAAGTCCGGGCGACCGGACCTTTTTCCGTTGGTATATTGTGGGATTTACAATGGGCACGCTGGCCAATCAGTGTGCATGTTTTGGAATATTAATGGGGGGGGTCATTGTATAATATGCAAGTTGTAGCATGTGCAATTCTTTCTATGTTGGAAAAAATATAAGAAGACTAAGGACCAGGATTAGCGAACATTTAAAGTCTATTAAAGATCAGGATTTCACTAACTCTTTTGCTAAACATAGTCTCAGCTTTGTAGGTTTTAGAAAATTTCATTTTTCAGTTTTAGAACAAGTAAATGACTTGCATTTTGTTGAGAGTTGTAACAAGATTTTAGAAGCAAGAGAGCTGAATTGGCAACTCTTCCTAAGGACCAATCAATTTCCAGGGCTCAATGAGCACATGAATGTTAGATGTCTTTTAACGTTTAAGCTTTTTTAGCCAGGTTTTATTATTAAGATATATTAGGGTGTTGTGTTTTTAAGAAAGAGGAGTCACTTTACAACAGGAAATTGTGTCATTAATTGGTTGTAAATGACTGGGTAAGGCATTTTGGAGGGCTTTTTAAATGTATCATGGCTTTGAATGAATTGCACTTTAATTTCTGAAGAAGTTCTGTGTGTGTAAAAGAAATTATAAAAGTGCTAAGCAGTTTTGTACTCTTTTTTACATTTACTTACTAGCCATTTTACAGTTGTGAGCCTGGCTACAAGGTGTTGATTTTCATTTGTGAAATTTCCATGGAGATGGTTTGGCATTTTGTATCTATGTATTTCTCTCTCTCTCTCTCTGTATATATATATATATATATATATATATATATATATATTTATATTTATATATATACATATATATATATATATATATATATATATATATATATATATATATACAGATATATATATATACAGATATATATATATATATATATATATATATATATATGATAATGTCAATAACTGTCTTGAGCAAATGACTACATTTAATAGACATAGTTTTTTTGACTCGCAAAATGCTAAATTTATTAAAAATATGGGCAACCATGGCAAGAAGATAAAGAGCAGTAAGCTAAAGAAATATTCTAGGGACCTAAATGACTATCACTCCAACACTGTCTTTATATGCAAAACATCTAAACATAGGGTACACTTTGCTGATAATGAGAGATGATTTGGTCCTAAACAAAAGGGCAGACAACAATATAAACAAGAGTCTCATGACCAACTTCGATCCATTCTCAGGGGACCAGCTATATCTTTGGATTTCTAAACTCCCTCCAATGTGGACACTGACGTTTAAGGAGGTGATTTTCTTTCCAACAAAAACTGACACATTTTGTAAATAGTTCACTTTCAGATACAAGCAGGGAGTCAGACACATTCCAAACTGAGCTCCGGAAGCCTCAGTGCTGAACACCTTTCAAGAACTGATGTCCAAACACAGGCAAAAGTGACTGACAATACTGGTTTTAATTTAAATTCTTTTGATTTTGATTCTCTCGCTGTTTCTCTTTTAAAGTAAGGTATGCATTTTATTCCTGCATCATTTCTTTCATCCCACTGTTAAAATATTTAATACTGCTCAGAAATTTGAAGAAATGGAGATGAGGGAAGGAAGCAGGTAGGACAGCAAATGTTTATATTGTGTTTATGAACTGGGATATAAAGCAGGTCCACAGATTATGTCTATATATATATATATATATATATATATATATATATATATATATATATATATATATATATAAAATGCGGCTATCGAAAGCTTTATAGTAGAAGTACAGAGGTGGGGTGAAAGCAGTGCCAAAAACTATGTACATGTCTGGGATATTCTATCCAAACTCTTCAGGCATCCAGGATATTCTAGGCAAACTCTTCAGGCATCTGGGATAGTCTAGCCAAACTGTTCAGGCATTGGGGAAGACTGGTTGTTAGTTGTGTTTTAAATTAGTTTTCATTCTGATTGGACTTCAGTGGTAGTTGGATGTGGTTTCATAGTTAAACTACATTATTTGAATATATAGAGTCACCTGTAATATTAGATGATTTGGTTATTGTAATTAGTGATTTTTCTCTACAGTGTAAATTCTGTTGGTGGAGTAGTATTATTTTAAGTTGTTAAGAGCTAGGCAATTATCTGCCTCATAGAAAAGTCTGTGTAATGTAGTTATCTGTGAAATAGCTAGGTGAGGTGGTTGTTTAATCAGTTTAATTCTCTGAGGGCTAGGCAGTGGGATGTTCTATTGCTATAGTTTACTGCAAATTTGGCTATTTTATTATAACATTGCACAAGTTTGGACAGCTACAAGAACTGAAAGTTAATGAAAATTGGGGCAGTATAGAGGACAGATGGCAATACTAAAGCACTGTCTATACATCTTCTGGTTATGTCAGTAAGATAGGTTTTTATCCTGCAAAATATACCTAGATTTTGATTTTTTTAACCGAGTATGATACATGATTGTTGAATTTCATCTTGATATCTATAATGATACCCAGTACTTTTGTCTGGTTTACTTCTTCTATCATGGTGTTGTTGGCAGAGACAATGGTGAACAGTGTTGCTTTGGTAGAGATGCACTTGGGGTAAAGAGTGGTAATTTAGTTTTTTTTAGGCTTTACTAGTAGTTATGAATTATTTAGCCATTTTTCAATTGATAAGAAAGATTGTTGTGTAAGGTCTTGGAGGTTAGAGGGTTATCTGGCAGAGCAGATTAGGATTATCTCATCAGCATATTGAATTAGGGTAGCACTTTTTGTAGCAGTGTACAGGTCCTTTCTGAATATGTTGAAAAGTACAGGGCCTGGTATAGATCCTTGTGGGAAATTGGTAATTACAGGCAAGAAGCTAGAGAAACCATTTTCCGTGTCATTGCTTGTGAGCTGTTTGAGAGATAGTTATGGAATCACTGCAGTAAAGAGTTGATGATTCCTAATCATGAGAATTTATGTTAGAGTTTCTGGTGGGAAACAGGTAACAAAAGATTTTGAAAATTCTAGGAAGGTGATAGAGACTAGGCTTGTGGCATTCATATGGGTGGTGACAGTATTAACAAAATTATGTTCTGCTGTTGTGAGGATGGAAGCTCTATTGGGTTGAAGACAGATGCTGGTTATCTATTACCTAGTTGAGAAGTTGCATATGAATACATTTTTCTAATATATTTAATAGGGAGATAAAATAGCAATTGGCCTATAGTTTGATAGATCTGTATTGATTCCACCATTGTACAGTGGAATACTGACTGATTGTTTCCATGGCGAGGGGACTTTATTTTCAGATATGGATCGATTTATCAGGACTGAAACTGGATGTGTGGCAGCCTCAGCTGGTATTTTAAGAGATTCATGATGTAGATTGTCATTAGAAGTTGTAATAGGTTTTAGTTTTTTTGACAGTGTCTGTGGGAAATCATTGGAAGAAGAAACAATGAAGGAGGTTATTTGACTGAACAGATAAATCAAGAGCTTGATTAATTGTCTGATTGGTTAAAGACTGTACTGTCTACATAAAGTAGGTATTGGATTGGTTGACTGTGGTCACAGTTTATTTCTGTGTGTTTTGTGTTGGCTGTGTAGCTTTTCTTGTATTTAAGAGTTTATTGACTGAGACCCAGAACAGTGTTGCATAATTAATGTGTTTGTTTTGATTGGATGAGTTGTATGCATTCTTATCTTTGTTGAAAAGTAGTTTTTGCTTGGTGTCTTAGTTGTCTGTATGCTGGTAAAGCAGGAGCTGTTTTATTTAAGTTTTTTTTTCCAGACCTTCTAAGCTTTGTCTGTTTGTTTCATGAGATGTTTAGTTGCTAAGATTAGCAAGGGGTCAGGGTTGGCTTTGACACTTTTCACTCTGAGGCTGGCTATTATGTTTAGTACACCTAGGAAGATTTTATTGAACTCAGATACAGCATCATCTAGGGGGATAGTCTTTCATGAATCCAAGTTAAGGCACTATAGTGTATTCTTAAAGTGTCATCATTAAAAATAGTATGTTTTTACGTAAGTTGCAATGATGTGATTTGACGGCTTTTGCTTTGGTAACTTATGGTGAGTATTGATAAGTGATAGTGCACATGCTTCAGGGAGTTTGTTATAAATACTTCACATATTCTTATATTTATAAGGGCCAGGGTGGGACTGTGGGTAAGGTGGTATCAAGAAAGGAGCTGAAGTGATATGCTGTCTTGTGCCTGAATATGATGAGTTGGGCTTGGGTTTACACAGATGCCACCACTATGTTTTATGCTTATGGAGGTATGATGGATAGGCTGAGGCATATCTGCTTGATTTTATGTTTAATATCCAATTCATGGGTAAATGGCTGTTGCTTGGGATAATTGTGCTTGAGCAGTAAGATATATGAGTGCTGATATAGGTAGGGTGTGATTGGAGATGAGGTTCAGAAGTATTTTTCTTGGAGGCACAATATAAAAGTTTTGTTGCCACTGTGAGGGTAATGTATGTTAGCAGGATGTTAAGTATGCAAGTAAGAGAAGTACTTGCATGAGAGATAGTAGAAGAAACATGTTTCTGAAATGTAAGAAATAAAGGGTTTTTAAGGATAGACAATATGTAGTTATAATAGGAAGTAGGGAGGCTTTATTTCATAAAAGTAGAAGCTGAAATGTAAAAATGTAGAACAATAGAATGTGTTTAGTCTGTAGGTTTATCAGCGATGTTGCGATATGTGGGTGTTTAAGAGTATAGAGGTGGGGAATATTGATATGAATGAGGATGAACTTATGTGGTGAGGGATCTACTAGCAGTGTAGAATATGCATAGGTAAGTGAGGTAGTAAAACAAAAGGCACTGATTTAGTTGTGTATGGATGTAGAGAGATAGGGGGTAGAGGGTTGTAAGCAGTATAGGGAGATAAGGGGAAAGCTGAGAGATGTTATAGAGGAAGAGATGATAGATAAATATTAATCTGATTGTAGTGCATGAGAGAAAACTTTAGGGATTATTGTAAGAGATCGTTTTTTTCACGAATGACTTAGAGGTAGTGCTGGAGAGAGGTCTAAGAAGGAGTAGATATAGTGCAAAGCAGTATGGGAGGGATAGAATCAATTGAGAATGATAGTAAATGTTAGCTGGAAGTAGGGAATAGATGAATAGAAACAGAAGTGACAGTGGTAAAGTTGTTTGGAGATATAGGGAGTGGGTTTTATCAGTGATAGGTATAGTTGGGAAGCATGGTAGAGTCAGATGGGTGGGCGGAAAGTGGGGGTAGGGTAAGGGAACAAAGCTAAGAAAAGTTGAATGTACTCAGGCTGAGCATAGCAGGTTTCCTACCTTCAGACCATTTGTCACAGAAAGCAATCAGTTTATAACTGGTGCTCAACAATTAGCAATGAAGCACAAAGTAGAATAGGTTTTCTTTCATTTACTGAATGCAGACAACAAAAAGCTAAGGATACAAAATAACTGGCTTAATCAGTGTAATCTAACAGCTAAGTTAAAGGATGGTGACCAATTTAGTAAGTGGTCCTGTGAGTGGAAGGACTAATCCTTTGAGGAGAACAACATGAACAGAAGTGGTCTGTCAATGTGGGTGATTATATGCATGTCTGGGTTAAATGAAATATTTCACTAATCATTCTTATATTTCCATGCTCCTAAATTGGATTCAGTAAGTTTTCTATTTCTTACAGTGCCAATGCCAATGTATTATTTACATTTTAATGTCATTCTGCTTTGTTACCAGTTAGCTACCATGCAGGGTTATTTGTTGTGTGCTTACTGTTTTCTAGAGATTTAGCTGAATAAAATACTTTTGCTTACTAAACCAACATATTTTAGCTAATAGGGTACACATTAGATAGCTTTTCATTTCAATCAGTATTCTAGCATTTTTAGCTCCAACTGGAAATTTGTATTTCATACCTGTATTTCATGCTGATGTTGTACTATTTGTTCACCAGATATTGTCTGAAGTGTTTTTGTGGTCTGCATTGCTCTGATATCACTCATCTCTGCTTTTAATTTTGATTTGAAGTTCTTTATTTAAGGTTTGATCACTTCTATTTTGTATCTTATTCTAGTATTACATTTGTTTTGTTTTAAGTTTTTTGTTCTGTTGGAACTTTAAAAAAGTTACCAAGAATTCCTTTGTAAACTGTGAATAGCATAAGTTAATTAGTGGGAGGAGCTGAGAGACAGCTTTGCTCTTTTATCTAGAAATATCTGTAGTTATAGGTTCATAGGTTCATAGGTAGGTATTAGGCTATTGGCCCTAGGGCCTATATAAGCCTAGCCACAAATGTACCCTGGCTTTCACCACCCAAGAAAATTATTTTCCTGTGACCCTGTTGAGCAGAGCCACAGAAGTGTTCCCTGGGGTGAATTTCCTATTTCCCATCCAATCATCAAGATTTTTCTTGAAGAGTGCTAATGAGGAGCTCTGTTTGACATAGATAGGTAGTCTGTTCCAGAGTATGGGAAGTCTCGGGGATAGGAAGCTATCACTCCAGCATGTTCTGTTTATTGTGGTGACAAGGTTTAGGTCCCTAGAGCATGTAGCTCAGAGGGATTGGGATTTCTTTGAGTGGAGCATGTCCAACAGCTCTGGGTTTGACATAGCTTTGTATGTTAGGCAGAGATCACCTTTGAGTAGGAGATATGCGACAGAGTAAAGCTGGAGTTTTTTTAGACGGTCTGCATAGGGCATCTGTTTGAGGCCAGTAATCCTCTTTGTGAGGTATTTCTGTGGCCTTTCCAGTTGTTGTAGATGTCTTGTGAGATATATACCAAAAGGGGCATTGTACTCTATAATGGGTCTAATGAGTGATGAGTAGAGGGGAACAATGACCTCTTTTTTCTGGAAGAGAAACCTTTTGTGATGAGGTGAGCCATGTAGAAGGATTTCCTGACTACTGTGGTGATGTGATTATCAAAGGAGGGACTACTGTACACCTGTGTCCCAAGGTCTCTTATCACATTTTCTGCATTAAGTAGACTACCAGCTATGTGGTAGTTCATGGGTACAGAGTTTTTACCAAAGGGGATGACAATACCCTTTTTGGCATTGAGCTTCAGGCCATGGCTTTGACACCAGGTATCTGTCTCAGTGAGGCCCTTTTGTAGTATGTCCACATCGTTAGGAGTTTCGATTATGGCTCCTAGTTTGCAGTCATCTGCAAACCTTGTTAGCCAAAGACCTTCTGTGTTAGCCTGTACTTCAGAGAAGTAGATACCAAACAGGAGAGGACCCAAGACTGAACCCTGTGGTACTCCACTTGTCACTGGTCTGAAGTCGGATATGGAGTCCACTCCTTTCACAGTGTGGGTTCTGTCCATGAGCCAGTTGGCAACCCATCTTGTGACATAGGGATTTATACCTAGTTTAGTGAGCTTATCTATAATTCCAGAGTGGGGGATAGTGTTGAAAGCCTTGGCGAGATCTAGATAAGCTGTGTGAACTACTTTACCCTCATCTATGGCTTTGGTGACTGCTCCAAAGAAGTCAGTCAAGTTTAGGAGACATGATCTGCCTTTTACAAATCTGAACTGGGTAGGGTCCAGAGTTTGGAGATTACCAATGTCTTTGTTTATGAGTTCCATGATTATACATTCCATGGCCTTGCAGACCAGGCTCATCAAACTAACAGGGCAGTAGTTTCCGGGGTCCATCGTGGCTCCCCCTTTGTAGAGTGGGATAACTGTCGCAGTGCACCATTCAGTGGGCACAAAGCCTGAGGTGAGGCTATGATTGAACATGGTACTTAGGTAGGGTGCCAGTTCATTCTGTAGTTCATGTAGAACCCAGCTTGGGATATTGTTAGGTCCCATGGATGCTGTGTTCTTGGCTTTGGAGAGTGTGTTTTTTACCTGTGCAGCCGTAATTACATGAACTTTGCATTCTTCCAGTATAGAGATGGGCCCTCTAGGGGGTGAGGGGGGGGTAAAGTTAGCACTGAACCTATCTTCCAGGATGTTGGCAATATCAGTTGGTTCTGTATATTTAGTGCCATTGTGCTGTAACTCAGAGGAGTTCTGAGTGCTGCCATTGAGATTCTTGACATAGCTATAGAATGCTTTGTGGTTATCTTTAGAGTCAGTGGCAATTTTGTTTTTGTAACTAGCTTTGGAGGATTTTATGAGGGCTTTCAGCTTCTTACTGAGGTTGACCAGGGAGTTCCTCCAGTCATGGGATTTTACTCTTTTTTGCACCAGTTTCTTTTTTCTGTTGTACAATATGTTTATGGCAGAGGACTACCAGATTGGCTTCCTTTTTTTGGAGGATAGCATCTTGGTTCTATTAGGGATAGCATGATCCATGCACCCGTGTAAGTGCTTATAAAGTGCATTTGTGTAGGATTCAGCAGTCGTACCTCTATTGTCCGTCTGCATGGGTGTCATGAAGTTTGCCACTTCTGTCTTAAGAAGTGTGAAGTTGGTTTGGAGAAGTTTTTCCAGTGGTTTCCCTAATTGGGGGTGGGGGCGGGATGTGGATGTCTAGGTGATTAGCTTGTGGCCAGATCTGACCAATGAGGAATTGACCTCTGGTATGGAACACTGGTTGCCCATGTTGGTAATGACCAGGTCTAGGATATTGCTGCCCCTGGTGAGGGTGTGAATAAGTATATCCAAGGCATTGGAATTTATGAATTCCAGAAAATGTTGGACAAAAGAGTTGGTACATGAGTAGTTTTCCCAGTTAATGGTGGGGTAGTTGAAATTACCCATTATTAGGGTGTTGGGTTGTACCCTAATACTTTACAGTGTATCAAGAAATGAGGAGTGGGAATCCTGGAGCATGGTGGTGGGGTCTGTAGCAAGCTACAATTTGGATTGTGGTCTTGCCCAGAGTTAGTTGCACTTGGATAATCTCAGATGCATTATGCTGTGCAACTAGTCTGGAGGTGTGGATATCCTTAATGAATATGGACACGCCTCCACCTTTAGTGCTTTGTTCCGGGTTAGGTGGCCGAAATGTGGAGTGTGGTATGAGTTATAGCCTGGTTATGCAGGGGTGCTCTCTAGAGCCTTGAACCAGGTCTCAGTCACTGCACAGATATCGATCTTCTCCATTTTATGGAGTGCCTCAAATGAGTGTATTTTGAGATTTAGCCTTCTAGTATTGAGTAGCATTACCCTCAGTTCTGGTTTAAGCACTTGAGTTCAGGCCAGTTATTTTACATTAAGAAGGTTTGTGGTCTGCACTCTTGTGGGAGTAGAGGGTAGATTCTGTCCTTCTGAGCTGGGAATTTCTGGTTAAAGGCTTATTGTGCCTGCTTATTTGAACTGTTTCTTTCTGAAATTGGTGCTCATTGTTTTCTGTAGCATAGACTAGATTCAGACCTGCTGAATCTAGCTTTGTTTGTATAACTTGAGCACTAATCCAGGCCATCTTTTTTGGAGAAGGTTCCCCTACACTCTAGTGGCAGACGTTTGCAGTTAGAACTTGTCTGATTGAAGATTGCTGGAACGGGGCTCAGTTTGAACTTTTTTACTGGTTAATTGGGTAATTTGTTTAAATGAGTTTGCTTGTTTGCTACTGCTACATTAAAAAAATTGCACTTTATTCATCTGCTATTTCTGTATTTGTTACTTTATTTTGCTTTTGATGCCTGTTCTTAAACATATTCAATTGCATTTATTCTGCTGCATTTATTACTGCTTGTTAGTAGCCTGATTAAATTGTAACTGTTATTCTAAGCCTTTTGGTTTAAGCACTTGGGATCCAGGCCAGTTGTTTTACATTAATAAGGTTTCTGGTCTGCACTCTTGTGGCAGGACAGGTAGCTTACATCCTGCTAAGTTGGTAGTTGCTGATTGAAGGCTTAGTGTCTGTTATTCTAAAAGTTTATTCATTCTTGTTTACACACTTGGGGTTCAGGCCCATTATTTTACATTAAGAAGGTTTGTGGTCTGCACTGTTATGGGAGGAGAGGGTAGAGTCTGCCCTTCTGAGATGGGAATTTCTGGTTAAAGGCTTATTGTGCCTGCTTATTTGAACTGTTTCTTTCTGAAATTGGTGCACCTTGTTTTCTGTAGCATAGACTAGATTCAGACCTGCTGAATCTAGCTTTGTTTGTATAACTTGAGCACTAATCCGGGCCATCTTTTTTGGAGAAGGTTCCCCTGCACCCTAGTGGCTAGAGTGTGCAGTTAGAGCTTGTCTGAAGACTACTGGAACAGGGCTCAGTTTGAGCTTTTTTACTGGTTAATTGGGCAATTTGTTTAAATCAGTTTGCTATTGTTACATTAAAAAAATCACTTTATTCATCTGCTTTTCCTGTATTTGTGTTTCTTCCTCCTTTATTGCTTTATTTTGCTTTGGCTGCCTGTTCTTAAAAGTACTCAATTGCATTTATTCTGCTGCATTTATTACTTCTTGTTAGTAGCCTGATTAAATTGTAACTGTTATTTTAAGCCTTTTGGTTTAAGCACTTGAGCTTCAGGCCAGTTGTTTTACATTAAGGTTTGTGGTCTGTACTATTGTGGCAGGTCAGGTAGCTTACATCCTTATTGTGCCTGCTTATTTGAATGTTTTCCTTCTGAAATGGGTGCACCTTGTTTTCTGTAGCATAGACTAGATTCAGACCTGCGGAATCTGGCTTTGTTTGTATAACTTGAGCACTAATGCAGGCCATCTTTTTTGGAGAAGGTTCCCCTGCACCCTAGTGGCAGGAGTGTGCAACTAAAACTTGTCTGATTGAAGACATCTGGAACAGGACTCAGTTTTTAGCTTTTTTTTTTGGTTAATTGGTTAATTTGTTTAAATCAGTTGCTCGTTTGCTACTGTTATATTAAAAAAAAATTCTAGCTTGTTTACCACCTTTCCTGTTACTAGAGTAGTCCAGACACAGATTTGCTGTATGCGGGACTGTATTGTAGTTTCTACGTTCCCCAGAACTTTCTGTGTTAGAGGGAAGCCTCTCAGCTTATCAGTGGGAGTGGTAAGCACTAGGTTTGCTACTGTTATATTAAAAAAAAAATTCTAGCTGTTTACCACCTTTCCTGTTACTAGAGTAGTCCAGACACAGATTTGCTGTATGTGGGACTGTATTGT
Organism: Protopterus annectens; assembly: GCF_019279795.1. Lineage (NCBI taxonomy): Eukaryota > Metazoa > Chordata > Ceratodontiformes > Protopteridae > Protopterus > Protopterus annectens. Next base: position 37,115,786 of record NC_056750.1, read on the forward strand.
AGTTTCTACATTCCCCAGACCTTTCTGTGTTAGAGGGAAGCCTCTCAGCTTATCAGCGGGAGTGGTAAGCACTAGGTAGCCTATCTACCACAAATGGAGTAGTTTCTAGCTCCCTTTCAACTTTCTGCTTTAAAAAACCATGTTTTCACTAGTTTGCACTCTGTGCAGTGCCACTAAGCTAGGGTAAACTATTACCAGTACCAGAATGTCTGGTCTTTAATTTTTCCCTTAGCTCTTGCTGGTCCTCGTCTTTCTTGCATTTAACTAGTTTATTCACCTATCACTTCATCTGGCTTCTGGTGGCAATTATTGTAGCACACAAAAGTGCTAACAGCACTAAACGTCCTATAAGAAAACAGCTCCAGTACTTATTAATAATGACCATCCCTCCTGGCATGTCTAAATGTCAGTTCCCTGTGTTTCTCCTATTAACCTGGTGAACTTGGGCATTCTGAGGCAGTATAGCAACTGCCTCATGTACACAGACAGCCCTCTCCTCTTACCTCCCAACACTCAGACTTGTGAGAGATGCATTTATATATCCAAACTGGAAGACATGCACTCTCCAACCAAGACTGGAATAGCTGGTCAAGAGGAGAAGGTCAACACCTGCACCACACCACATGGAACGCATTGCCGTCCAGAACACCCACCATCACAGCTCTCACATAAAAATACAAACCACACACCCACCTTCACTGAGGTCCTCAGTAGAAATCTACCCAAACAGCAGAGACTTCCAAATCAGAAATGCACTCGACCACCACAACACAGCACAAATCACAAGATACATAGCTCACCTACACAATGTGCCCCTCAACCTAAGTGCATAAGGCAAAACAGCTTGCGCAATACAGTAATCATAGGTGACTCAATATTGAGGCACACTGATGTCCCACTCTCTAGGTTGAATAAGGAGAAGGTAACAGTCAGTTGTTTGTCAGGTGCCAGCATCCGACACATGACACATGCACTCAGGTCACTTCACAACAAGTGCAAGTATGACTTTGTCATTGTCCATGTGGGTGTGAATGACCTGAGACACACCTCCCTGGACTACATGAAAAGAGACATGGAGGAGGTCTCGGATTATGTGGCCCAGGCAGGTATGAAACTAGCCCTGAGCACCATCCTACCATTGCCCAGAATGATACTACAGTACAAGCAAAAAATGATTGACTTCAACAATTGGCTAAGTTTCTGGTGTCATTCTAAGGGGATCCAGAATCTGTCTGCTTGGGAGGACATGATTGACAGACCTCAATGCTTTGCCAGAGATGGCCTGCATCTGTCACCCCTAGGTTTCCAGATACTGGCTAAGGCCCTTGCCAACCCTATAGTGCCTTTTTTTAGCCGGTGTTCCAAAGACCAAATTACCACCATAACAGCTATTAATAAATGCAATCTGAGGGTAATGCTGCTCAACACTAAAAGTCTAAATCTCAAGATGCACTTGCTCGAAGCACTCCTCAAAATGGAGAACATTGACATTTGTGCTGTAAAGGAACTCTGGTTTAAAGCAGCAGAAAGCACCCCTGCACTACCAGGCTATAATTCATTCCATGCATTTTGGCCCCAGAACATGGATCAAAGCTCCAAAGGTAGTGGTGTCTCCATATTTTTAAAGGATATGCACACCTCTGGACTAGTATCCCAGCATAACGAATTGGAGATACTTCAGGTACAACTAACAGTGGGTAAGACAGCTATTCAGGTTGTAGCCTGCTATAGGTCTCCAACCATGTCCCAAGACTCTCACTCCATATTCCTAAGCACCCTGGAAACTATTAGGGTCCAACCCAACACTCTCATACTGGGTGACTTCAGCTACTCCTCCATTGACTGGAAAAACTACTCATGTACCAATACACTTGCCCAATGCTTCCTGGAATTCATTAATTCCAATGCACTGGGCTAGCTCATTCTTACCCCCCACTAGAGGAAGCAGCATCCTTGACCTGGTTATTACTAACATGGGCAACCATTGCTCAACACCAATAGTCAATTCCTCTCTGGTTAGATCTGACCACAAACTAATTACCATGGAAATCCACATCTCACCCACACCACCAGCAAAGATAACCATCATGAAAAACTTCTCCTAAGCTGACTTTGGGCTCCTAAAAACAGAGGTGGCTAACTTCATTGCACCCATGCAAATGGAAAATAGGTGCATGACCACCGAATCATACACCAATGCACTGTACGAACATGTACATAAATGCATGGAACTAGCCATACCCAACAGAACCAAGACGCTTTCCTCCAAAAAAAGGAAGCCAATATGATGGTCCCATGTCATTAACAAACTCTACAACAGAAGGAAGAAACTGCTGCAGAAAAAGGTGAAGTCCCAAGACTGGGAAAACTCCCTTATTAGTATCAACAAAAAGCTGAGATCCCTCATCAAAACCTCTAAAGCTGGCTATGAAGGCAGAATTGCGGCAAACACTAAAACAACCACAAAGCCTTCTACAGTTATATCAAGAATCTCCACAGCAGTACCCATATTTGCTCTGAGTTATTGCACAATGGTACCTCCTATACTGAGCCAACAGATATTGTGAACATAGTGGCCGACAGATTCAGTGCCAACTTTACCCCCCCAAAGGACCAGTCACAATAGCTGAAAAATGCCAGGCACCTAGCATTACTGTAGCACAGGTTAAAGCTGCATTGTCCAAGGCCAAGAATACAGCTTCCATGGGACCCGACAATATCCCTGGCTATGTTCTACATGAGCTACAAAGTGAACTGGCAGCACACCACGTGTGTCCTCTTCAATCACAGCCTTACTTCAGGGTTTGACCCTACAGAATGGTGCACTGCTACAGTCATTCCTTTCCATAAAGGGGGGGTGACTACAGACCCTGGGAATTATTTCCCCAATAGCCTGATGAGTCTGCTATGTAAGGCTATAGAGCACATCATCATGGACCTAATTAACAAAGATATAGGGAATATCCAAATTCTGGATCCCATGCAATAGGTTTTGTGAAGGGTAGATCATGCCTGCTCAACCTGGTTGACTTCTTTGAGTCAGTCACCAGAGCTGTGGATGAGGGCAAGGCAGTTCATACAGCCTACCTCGATCTGGTCAATGCCTCTGATACCATTCCCCACTCAGGAATTATTGATAAACTCACCAAACTAGGCATCAACCCCTATATCACTAGGTGGGTTGTAAATTGCCTCACAGATAGAACCGATAGTGTGAAAGTAGCAGACTCCAAATCAGACTGCTGAACAGTTATAAGTGGAGTCCCACAAGGATCGGTCCTCGGACCTCTCCAGTTTGGCATCTACTTGTCAGAAGTCCAGGCCTACATGGAGGGACTCTGGCTGACCAAGTTCACCGACGATTGCAAGCTGGGAGCCATTATTAACTCCATAAGTGATGTAGAAACCCTACAGAAAGGCCACACTGAGACCAACAACTGGTGTCAAAACCATGGCCTTAAGCTTAATGCCAAAAAATGTGTTGTCATTCCCTTTGGGAAAAACTCAGTTCCCACTAATTACCACATTGATGGTAGCCCACTGAACACTGAATGTGTTATAAGAGATCTGGGGACACAGGTTGACAGCAACCTCTCCTTCGACCACTACATTGCCACTGCGGTCAGAAAGTCCTTCTATGGTGCACATGCTCATTACCAAGGGTTTTGCAATAGGTCATCATCTCTCTCTACTCTTCCTTCATTAGACCAAAAGTACCTCATGAAGAGGATCCCAGGCCTTAAACACATGACTTACATGGACAGACTCAAAAATCTCCAGCTTTTCTCTGTCTCATATTGTCTATTAAGAGGCGATCTTGACATACAAAGCTATGCCTGACCCAGCCCTGCTAGAAATGTTACACCTAAAGAAATCCTAATCCCTCTGCACCACATGCTCCAGGGACCTCAACCTTATTACCACAAGCAACAGAACATGCTGTAGGGACAGGTCCATAAACCAGAGACTGCCCATGCTCTGGAACAGATTTCCCATATGTGTCAAACAGAGCACCTCACTGGCCCTTTTCAAGACAAATCTTGATGAGTGGATGGGAAATAGAAAGTTTACCCCGGGGATCACTCCAGTGGCTCTACTTCATAGAGGCACCGGGAGCTAATGGCGACATGATGCCAGGACACTTCTATGGGCTAGACTTGTAAAGGCTCCTGGGCCGTTGGCTTATTACATACCTATGAATCAATTAACCTATACATCTATGGATGAAGACAAAACTATCTTTCAGTTTGGTTTATATGCCACTTTTTTTTAAAACATGTTTTATATTTCTAGCATTAAAATTCCTGGAGTTTTTTTTACAAAAGCATTAGGAATTATACAAGCTTTTGTTGCTATATCTTTCATCATCTTTTGCTTTCACTGTATATGATTAGCCCTAATAAACTATTTAGAATAATGTGGCCAGTCAGGATCTGTAGTAAAACACTGGCTCCTTCATTTTTGCATTTTTCCTCACCAAAGAAACCTTTCATTTTCTGTTTTCAGGTGAGGCACATCAGCATAAAGCAATAGCTATGGTTACTTTTATTTTGTGCTGTTTTCTGTTTTTTGTGCATTTGTACGTGTCTATATATATATATATATATATATATATATATGTGTGTGTGTGTGTGTGTGTGTGTGTGTACACACACACACACACACACACACACACACACACACACACACACACACACACACACACATACACACACACACACACACACACACACACACGGGTTTATGCCAGAGCATTTGTATGGAGATTGTGGTACAATGGGGATTGGGGGGATTTACCCTCTTCTGCACTGTAGTGTGATCTCACAGATGGTATATATAATGTTCAGGGCCTGGGGGGTGCATGGGGTGCAGATAGGTTTGTTCACCCCTGCAAAAAACATAGATTTTCATTTTGTTTCATTCAGGTTTCTGAACTTGATCTTCTGAAATAAGTCCATATATAGACAGATCAGTAGATAGATAGATAGATAATAGATATATTGATAGATATACTGGTTGCTTGAGGTATTACACAGTGTAGACTCTAGCGTATCTAGGCATTTCTTTGAGTTTTTATTGAATAGTTTGATTGTGTGGCCCTTATCTGATAACAGTGCTATCATAAGTATGGGTAAGGAAGGTAAAGCTAAAAACACTGATATATATAACAACAACAAAAAGATGTATCCAGCACTAGTATAAATATCTCTAAACTCTGTTGTAGTGCAGCATAATGCAAAGTGAGTCCACTTCCATTATAAATAGTCTTAAAATGTTACCTGTTATCAAACAGAAAACCTGCATGCAAACAATGTAGCCAGAAAGTTCCTTTTAAATTTCCCAATAAATATATGCAGTCTTCAGAGTACTTGCTGTTTTCATAAAAATGTTGCAGACTAAGAAAACTCTGGAACAAACCAACTGATCCAAAAGCAAGGTAAAGTAGCTACATGGCAACAGCTTGCCTAAAGTCTAAATTTTTATTAAATGCAAACATTAAAAAAATGTAATATAAGTGCTTTCATCTGCCTCTGCAGACTTCATCAGATACAAATGGATAAAATCAAAGAAGTGAATTTAAATAAACACCACCCAGCATTCTTCTGGACCCAACCATAAAATAAAAATGTCATCAAGATAGAGAAGGTATATTTTACAATATTTGAAAAATTCACACTGAAATACATATAAAAATTCCCATGCATATAAAATAACATTGGCGAACACCGGTGCACATGCTGAACCCATAGCTACACCATAAACTTGTTTAAAGATTTCACCCTCAAAATACATACAATTGTTTTCTAGCACCATCAGCATGCAGTCCTTGACTAATTTGATATTGTACAGGCCTAAGTAAACAGGGTGATGATTTCCCTGCTAAGCCCTCAGCTTCTTCTGGTCACAACAAAATCAGAGTCTTCATTTATGGCATTGAAATCCTTGGCTGTGAGAAGGACTACAGCCCTTCTTTTAAAAGCCTGTCTTCATGTGATTCACATTGTGTACAATGTGCTATTACAGGCTTTTTACTACCATTAATACACTGATTGTGTTAATACCCATCAACTTTTTTTCATATTATATGGTCTCTATGCAGTACATCAAAATTACTTTTTTGACATTTTGCCACCAGGATTCCTCTTCCCAGCATAGGACCCTCTATTTTTTACTGCTCAGTACTGAATGTGTTGGGTTTTAATGCCAGGATAACCTAAACAGATTCCTATTGATGTTGCTTATGCCTACTGGTGAAATTAAATGATAACAGTAATAAACTTTGCCTGTGTAATTTGGTATTTACATCCCATTGCTTGTACAATCATTCCTGCGGCACACATTCACTTACTAAAGTGAATTTACATCCTAACACTGCAATGAGATTTAACGTCGTCTACATAGAGAGGTATTCTCATTCTACAACAGAAAATCTGGTCTTGGCCTTCCTTAGCTTCCTACTTAGGCAGCAGAGTGGGTGTTCCTTACAATCTACTTCCTGAAATACCACAGCTTCTACTCCTACTGCAGGTGCATTAGTTTACACCAGAAAAAAAAGGTTTGGTAAAGTAAGGGGCACCAGCAATTTCTCTGAAACAAAAACATCGGCCATTCGATTAAAAATCTCATGAACTGCATTCGCTCATTGCACATTTGAACCTTTTTCCGGTCAGCGTTTGCAAATCTTGCAAACTGCTTATCGCACAGTTGCTGTTTGCCTGTGTGCAGTATGCATACCTAAAGGTAAACCCACACAGGGACATAACTGTTATTACTACTATCTTGGTGATAGCCACACATGTATTGTGTTAATAGACTTCGGGGTATGACGTGTGAGGGAGCAATGGATAGTGCACCCATTTTGGTTGTGCAGGATCTGTACATAGTGGATGTCCATGTATCTGGTCCTGTGATGTGTTCCCCTCTTGATGTCTTTCAGGAATTATGTATATCAGGAGGCACCCAGCATTGTCACAGAAAATAATGTTATCCTGGATGACCTCACACTACATCACCACATTCTGCTGTCAAGATGTCACCAACATCATGATCAACATGCAGTACTGTGGGCTGACCTCATCACAGAAGTAAAACAAATTGGCCAACAAGACAGGACCTTCAAGCAGGTTTGACACTGGGCCACAGATATGGTCAATGCTACGCAACAAATAACAGCTGCTGTGCTAGGGACTGTGCTACCACTGGCGGATAGCCTGCAACATGACAACCACTCTCAGCCACAGAGGAATTCCTGGTAAACCTGGGATTAGCCACCAGGTCCCAGCCATCCATCACCCCACACATCCTGGAGGTGAGTGCCACAGCATCCACATCAGAGGAGTGTCCAGGTAAGCTTACTGTGTTCATCAGTGTAATACTGTATCAGTCATTGTGGCAGGCCCTGCATAGCAGTACATGGGTGTCAGGTCTAACTGCATTGGGGAGTTTGGTTTTAATGCATAGTTGTCACACATACTCAGAATGTCAGCAATGTAGGCAGTAGCACATTACCTACTGTACTTGTGGATATATTCACATATTACCTTGTAACAATGCAACATGTGGTATTGCTGACAATACCTCTCCCTCACATTTTCATAGGTACATCAGGTGTGGCTGCAATCTTAAGTCCTGTACCCGGTAAGTGTGTTCCTGTTGTTTGACAGATCCTATATGCCCTACGAATGTTAAGGGCTGTTATGTTGCTCTAGGAACAACTGTTATGCTTAGCCAGAGTAGAATAGTTGTATGTTCCATTTTGGAGCAATTAACTGAAGTGCATTGAATGGGTAACCACATCTGTGTATTTGCAGGGACATTAACACATTTGCACTTATTGTTAACAAGGACTATGCAGCCTGCTATACAGGAGACAATCACTCCAAGATGCCTGTTCACAAACAATAGGGAGATGGTACATACCTGAGGCACTGATACTACAACTGACATATTATGCTCAAGAAAGGTGCACTTGGTTTTCGGTGTAGGTCTATCAGATACACTGTCATATTGCATATCTCACAGGTGTATTGTACTGTCAACGTTAACCAGATGTAGCTGCAGTGCATCTTATAAAGGGCCTGTCTTGTATGTGTATGTTAGGGTCTATATTATAACCTTGAAGGTTTAATACTTCAAATGCATAAAGATCGAACTTTATGCATCGAAGTAGTAAACCATCGAACCGTTATAAATAAATTACTGAAACAAAAAAAAAACAAAAGCATTTACGCAGGGGGGACAAGCCCCCCTGCACCACCCATACCCCCCGCTACTTAAATATACCAACTCCGAGATCGCACAACATTGAAGTAAATGGAAATCTCCCCTTACAGAGATTTCCATTTAAATGTTCAATGTTGTGCGCGTTCGATAATTTTGTGTAGACAATATCGTGTTCGATATTTTCAGACTTTGAGATTCTGATATAGACCCATATGTTATTGTGTGTTTGTTTGTTGTGCATGGGATCAGAAATAAGATGTGGGCTGTGTAATGCAGTTGTGACTCCTCATCTGTATGCATCTGTGAGGATTACCATACATAATAGTACAGGCAATAATGCACTGATTTTGTTTTCCTCCTCACAGGTGAACGTGGGGGATGGTGTCTGTCCCCTTCACAACATGATGTCAGTGTTTTGTCAGACTCTGATGATGATGATGGCATTAGTGAGGCACAGGTGGAGTTGTTGGGGGCTGAATCTGTCCTAGAGGTTGACATCCCACTTCCTTCCCCGTTGTCCCCATACACAGTCAGTATGCCCACACATACCCAGTCCCTGGAGGCCACAGATATTGGACAGTCAGAGGGTGGTGACCTTGAACAGAACAGTGTAGCAACTATGGTATCAGTGAGTGTAGACATTGGCAATAGCCAGAGAGCTGGAGAGGTCCAACACAGGCAGATTGACAGGGGTGCTTGAAGGAGGACTGTTTCCCATCTACCACCTGTCACAGGAGTCACATCAGCGGTCATGCTCAGGATTATGGATGCAGCACAGTCTGACATCTGTGACTGCCTCCACCACAATGGTGATGCCATGGATCATTTCACTGATGTAGGAGACAGACGGTGGGCTGAAACAGTGTCAGTATTTCACCAGACAGTGTCTCTGCTGTAACATCTGGTTGGAGTAGGACATTGGACACTTGGACGTAGGTCAGTAACACCATCTGCTGAGACTCCAAGTGGCCATGCACAGTCATGCTCTTGTAGTGGCAGTACCTCCAGCACCACAGAAGGAAGTGTGCTGTCCACACCATGATGTGGCAGGTCATGGGCACATGGTCCTGGGTGGTTCCGTGAGGGACATGGGCCCAGCAGACAGCAGTCACCATTAGCTACTAGCACCACATCTGACCCTAGGCATGGTGATGCCAGTGCCACTCGTGGCAGAGCCAGTTCCTATGTTCATGGCCAGAGACAGTTAACTGTCCACTCTGCCATGTACGGTCCAGAGCTGTCCAACATACACATGCCAGCCAGATGGACATGCTCCACTAAAAAAAAAACAAATCCCGGAGAACCACACACTTTAGAGATATAAACCTCACCACAATGATAAATAGGACATGCTGGAGGGATAGATTCCTGTCCCAGAGACTCCCCATGCTTTGGAACAGGATTCCAATATATAACAGGCAGAGCCCCTCACTAACACTCTTCAAGAGAAACCTTGACGGGTGGATGGGAAACAGAAAATTTACCCTGGGGATCACTGCAGTGGTTCTGCTGGACAGTGGAACAGGGAACTAATGGCTCTGCTGGACAAGTGCACATGGAACTAATCTAAGGGTGTGGCACAAGCCAACACATTCTGGCTAGGTTTATAAATGCCCTTGGGCAGATAGGCTAGTACTTACCTATGAACCTATG